>NW_027362651.1:302332-604665 GCF_042186555.1 Aquarana catesbeiana | reverse complement strand
CCTGATCCTACGTTACCTTTTATCCTTGTGGTTGATGCTTCTGAGACTGGAGTTGGAGCCCCTTCTGTCTCAACGTCTTACCTCTGAGAGCGCTATGCATCCTTGTGGCTAATTTTCCAAAAAATTGTCACATACAGAGTGCAACTATAAGATTGGTAACAGAGAGCTGTTGGCAAACATTTTAGCCCTGAAAGAATGAAGACAGCTCCTTGAAGGTACCACTGTGTCGGTTCTCATTCTTACTTACCATAAGAATCTCACATTCTTGTCTGAGGTTAAACGCCTCTCTCCGAGAAAGGCGCGATGGGCTCTTTTCTTGTCTAGTTTCAATTACATTGTCGCATTCTTACCTGGTACTAAGAATGTAAGGGCTGACGCGTTGTCACGACAATTTTCCTCCACTTCCAAGTTGGAGTCGGTTCCGGTTACTGTGATTCCTCCTGATCGTATTCTGGCTATGGTTCGCACCAGTCTCATTTATCCTTTGGGTGACAAAATTCTTGCTGCTCAGGTTCATGCTCCTCCTGAGAAACCTTGTGACCTTCTTTTGGTATGCCGAAGCCTATACTGGACTGGATCTTTGCTCTCTACTCTAACCCTTTAGCTACGGTCTGGGTGAATGGGGTAGAGTCTGACGTTTTTGCAATTTCCAACGGCACCAGGCAGGGATGTCCACTTTCCCCCCTACTGTTTGTCCTCTCCTTAGAGCCATTTCTTCACCATATAAAAGACAACCCAAATATCAGTGGTGTCCATGCTGACCACTATCACCACAAAGTAGTGGGGTACGCGGATGATCTTTTATTTTATATCACTAAACCTATTACTTCTTCTGCCTTCGCTGCTACAAGAAATGAAACGCTATGGCACTCTCTCCAACTTCAAAGTTAACCTCCAAAAGTCAGAAGCTCTGAACATTTCCATATCAGAATGTACACTGACAGGTATACGTCCCTTCTTTCCGTTTAAGCGGGCCACTGGTTCTATTCAATACCTGGGTACCAGAATACCTTCCAATCCCAAGGATATCTTCTCCCATAATTTTCAACCTTTCTTATTGATGCTCTCTACTGATCTCAAGAGATGAGACCCCCTTGCACTGTCTTGGTTCGGCCATTGTAACGTACTAAAGATGAACGCTATGCCAAGGCTCTTATACCTGCTACAAGCCTTACCTATCAAACTACCTCAGACTTTCTTTCACGCGGTTCGTTCAAAGTTCATAAAGTTCCTCTGGCGTGGTAGACATCCGCGCATTGGGAGGGCATTATTGCTAAGGCTGAAGATGAGGGGAGGTATCAGCTTCCCAGACCCTGCCTTATACTACACAGCGACGCACATGACACGAGTAGTTGACTGGTGACATCATGTGGAATTGAAGTTTTGGGTTTCACTAGAGCAGGAAATGGCCTGGGTCCCACTGGCTGGCTTGCCTTGGGTGGGCAAGCAATTAGATTCTCATATAACTACCCACCCGTTGCTTTGCCCTACACTTGATGAGATGGAAATATTCTCTCGCCTTTCTTCCTTGACTAATTTCCCATCTCCCATGACCCCAATTATAGGACACCCAAGGTTCCTCCCTGGCTTGTCTGACCCAGCCTTTACGGGGCAAGCCCCGAAAAGGCTACTACATGCCTCTCAGTTTCTAAGACCCACAGGATGGATCCCTACGGGGTCATTAGTTTCAGGTCAGACACCTATCACCTTGGATAGCTGGAGAGCAAGACAGCTCTCCCACTTCCTCGGATCACTGCCCAAACATGTGTCCTTCTCGTGGCAACTCCACTCACTTGAAGAACTTTGTCTGGTTGATGGCCCAATTTGCAGTTCCCTTTCTAGATCGTACAAAACTTTACTAGACATGCAAGCTATCACAGATCCTCCTTTTTTAGCCAAGTGGGAAAGAGATTTACAAACAACATTCACCACTCCACAAAAAGAGTGCATATACTTTTTCGTGCATAAGTCCTCACTTTGCAGCAAATACCAGGAAATTACCTACAAATTGACCAAACGCTGGTACCGCACCCCGTCTGTCCTGGTCAAGATACAGTATTTCCCAATCAATCTGATCGTTGCTGGCATTGTGAGCAACAAACTGGTACCATTTTTAATATTTTCTGGGAGTGCCCCAAACTACAAACCTTCTGGCAACCTGTCCTCCGACTCATCCATTACCACAAATCTCTACTTAAACACCTCCTAAATGCTGCCAGAGCTTGTATCCCCAGTCAATGGAAGCAGCAATCCTCTCCCACCCTGGCCCAGTGGTTTGCAAGGGTTAATGATATTGAACAAATGGAAGACCTGACTGCAACGATCCGGGATAAATCGGAAGAACATAAGACCAGATGGTTTTATTGGACCCAGTTTCGCTTCTCAGGGGAATACCTCCACAATGCATAGTCTGGCGTTATTGACTGTCAGAAGCTCTTGATTCCAACCGTGGTCTTTAGATGGCCTGGCAAATTGCAGGCCGTCCTTGCTCCCTCGGTGGATTCCTTCCCTACCTGATCTTTCCTTTACACCCCCTCCATCCCCTCCTTTCCCTTTTTCTTCTCTTTCTTTCCCCCACTCTTTCTTTCCCTCTATGCCCCCCCCCCCCCTCTTTTTGACTTAACTCAAAAATTGGTATGTTTCGACCCTAGTTGGTCACTCTGTATAACTCTTCCCCCAGGCACCATTCCCCGTGCTTTTCAAGGGTATCGGTGCTAAACTCTATAGAATTTTAATTAGCTAGATGGCCCTAGTCTCACACCTTCTAGGTGTCGGGGTACACTAAACACCTGCAGAGCTCATCCCTTGTTATTACCCCTGGGGTCCATACCTTTGCTTTCAGACACAACTATCTGTAGATCATATAATGTTTTTTTTGTTTGTACCACATATTCTGTGAACCATTTCAATGTATGTCACATACCACTAAAATAAAAAAATTAAAAAAAAGAATCCTTGTGACCGCGGCTTTGTCCCAGAGAGTCTCCATGCTGCCGTGCTCCAGACTTACCATTCTCCCAAGGCTGCTGGCCACCTTGGGAAGAATAAACTCTTTTGGGCCATTTCCCAACAATTCTGGTGGCCTAGTCTACGTGCTGATGTAACTGCCTTCGTAGCTGCCTGTTCCGTGTGTGCTCAGAGTAAGACTCCACAACACCTTCCAGTAGCCCTCCTACAACCTATACCCAATGGAAAGAGGCCCTGGACCCACCTGTCTATGGATTTCATTGTAGAGTTACCCAACTCCCAGGGCAACACAGTTATCCTTATGGTGGTTCCGGTTCTCGAAAATGTCTCATTGTATTCCATTTAAGAAGTTGCCCACTTCTAAGGAACTGGCTTCCATTTTTGCTCGGGAGATCTTTCACTTACATGGGCTACCCAAGGTGATTGTCTCAGACAGGGGTAGTCAGTTTGTGTCCCGGTTCTGGTGAGCCTTTTGTGCACAGTTGGGAATTGAGCTTGCTTTCTCCTCTGCGTATCACCCACAGTCTAATGGGGCAGCAGAATGAGACAATCAGTCCTTGGAGCAATTCCTACGTTTATCATGAAGATCCTGCCAGTAACCAGCGATCCAGGCGCACGGGAACACGGCCACGGGTCCCACTACGCATGCGCGCGCTTTCACGGGTACGGTCACACACGGGCACGTGCGCGCGCACTCCCGCTGGTGTCAGGCGGGCTATTTAAACCGGTCTGTCACACTCTATCCCCGCTGTCTGCTCTACAGCGTTCCGTGTGTGTTACCTGATCTGATCTGTGTATCCTGTTATCTGACCCGGCTTCCTGTTTGACCATCCTGCTATCTGCCTGCACCAGACCCTCTTGGCTTGCCTGACCATCCCTCTGTATTACCCCTGGTACCTCTGCTGTCTGACCGATACCGACCACCGGCTTGTTGACCCTCACGCTGTGTATACCAGCATCCAGTCTACTACCTGCTGCTTGTTCCTGGTTCCAGTCCAGCGTTCCAGGCTCCTACCTGTTGCTTGTTCCAGTCCAGTGTTCCAGGCTCCTACCTGCTGTTGTTCCTGGTTCCAGTCCAGCGTTCCAGGCTCCTAGCTGCTGTTGTTCCTGGTTCCAGTCCAGTGTTCCAGTCTACTACCTGTTGCTTGTTCCTGGTTCCAGTCCAGTGTTCCAGTCTACTACCTGCTGCTTGTTCCTGGTTCCAGTCCAGTGTTCCAGGCTCCTACCTACTGTTGTTCCTGGTTCCAGTCCAGCGTTCCAGGCTCCTACCTGTTGCTTGTTCCAGTCCAGTGTTCCAGGCTCCTACCTGCTGTTGTTCCTGGTTCCAGTCCAGCATTCCAGGCTCCTACCTGTTGCTTGTTCCAGTCCAGTGTTCCAGGCTCCTACCTGCTGTTGTTCCTGGTTCCAGTCCAGCGTTCCAGGCTCCTAGCTGCTGTTGTTCCTGGTTCCAGTCCAGTGTTCCAGTCTAATACCTGCTGCTTGTTCCTGGCTCCAGTCCAGCGCTCCACTGTCCGGCTTGCTTACCTGTTGGGTTCCTGGTCCTCCCTGCATTCCAGTCTCTGTCTTCAGTCGTCTCCTCAGGTTTCAGATTCCAGAGAGTGCCACCACTACTGAACTTCCAGCGACTGTTGATCCTGTCAGGCACCCATACCACTCTTCACTCCTGGCCCTCTGTCTCCATTCCAGGGGAACGGGAGTGGGAGCTGTAAGGGAGGTCTTTCTCTGCACTTCAGGCTCAAAACCTACCAGGTACGTGACAGTAGCAGACAGCCATGTCTGAGCATGAGCAGGGAACGTCTCCCATGGAGGAACTTTGTGCACACCTGGCAGGATTGACTGAAGCAGTCAAGAATCTACAGCAAGGATACACCAGGCTGGAGGAACGAGTGCTAACCTTGTCTAATCCCATTGGGGTCCAGGGGGCTCCTTCTGCTCCTTCAGTCGGGCCTTCCTCAACGGTGGTGATGCTCCCTCCAGAACCCAAGGTTCCTACACCTGAACATTTCTCCGGGAATTGCCATAAGTTCAAGACCTTCCGCAACTCCTGTGAATTATTTTTTGCTCTTCAGCCACGTACCTTTTCCTTGGAGGCTACCAAGGTGGGCTACGTAATTTCTCTGCTTTCTGGTGACCCCCAAACCTGGGCCCATCGCCTCTTGGAGCAAAAGGACTTATCCCTGACCAATCTCTCCACCTTCTTTGACGCATTGGGTCAGTTGTACGACGACCCCCAGCTGTCCGTAACTGCGGAGACGGCTCTGCATACCCTTCAACAGGGTCGCAGGGCAGCAAAAGACTATGTGGCTGAATTCAGGAAGTGGAGTGCGGACACTAATTGGAATGATGCGGCTCTCCGCTATCAGTTTTGGTTGGGACTTTCTGACTCTCTGAAGGATGAATTGGCCAGGGTGGGTACACCACAGACTTTAAATGCTTTAATCGATCTAGCCATCCAGATCCATCGACGCCTATGAGAGCGTAGGTCTGAGAGAGCTATGGGTTCTTCTCGTCCAACTTGGGTTACCCCTAAGGTTCCCCATCACTCATCACCAACACCACCTATCTCCACGTTTAACCTACCTGAGCCAATGCAATTGGGAGTCCTGCGGCCTTCTCTCACCCAGGAGGAACGACAACGTCGTCGAACAAATAATTTGTGCCTGTATTGCGGGGAACCTGGGCACTATGTCAGGAACTGTCCCCTTAAACTCCGTAAGTGCTTATCTTTGTCTACTGACTATGTTACACCTCTGGTTAAAAATACTACTCACCTTGCTCTCCCTCTCCTGCTACAGCTTCCAGGAAAGACTCTGCAAATAACCGCCATTATTGATTCCGGAGCTTGCAGCTGTTTCATGGATTCTCTTTTTGCCACCCAACACCAGATACCTTTGTTGCCTAAAGCCCATGGACTCTCCATCCATCTAGCTAATGGAACCGCTATCAAATCTGGACCTGTTACTCAAGAGACTATCCCAATACCCGTTTCCATTTCCAACATCCATCAAGAACAGCTACGCCTGGACATTATCGCTTCACCCCTGTTTCCCATAATCCTGGGCATGCCATGGTTACAGGCTCACAATCCGGACATTAATTGGATCACGGTTACTTTTCCTTCTTCTTATTGCCAGCAGTTCTGCAGAACTCAGAATGTTCAGGAGAACCCTACTCTGCTCTGCCTAGATACAGATCCCAGTCTACATCCGTCCATTCCTTCTGCCTATCATGACTTTTTGGATGTATTTAGCAAGCAGAGGGCAGAGGTGTTACCCCCTCACCGTGCCTATGACTGTCCCATCGAGTTACTTCCCGGTGCTGAAATCCCTTTTTTTAGATGCAGACAAGCAAAGAAAGTGTTTTCACCGCTCAGGCTGACACTGACCCAGGTGTAAGTGGAAGTTTCAGAGCATAAGAGCTCCAGGTGCTGGCTGAATGCTAGGCAAAGCAGGCTTGAATGGAGGAGAAGATTTGGATGCCGCACACTGGATGTAGTCAAAAAACTTCACTTTATTGAAAAAATGGGATCATCAAAACAACAAGACTGTCATGCAGAAAGTACAGGTAAGCTGACGCGTTTCGCACTCAGGACTGAGTGCTTACTCATAGCTAACAAATATTAAAAAGACAAACTCTTATATAGCTCAATGGAGTATCACATGATTGCCCAATTAGATGGTCATTGAGTCTCAGCTGGAAGCCAATTTAATGAGGTCTCGGCATCTGCTGGCTATTTGGTGTGTTAACTGATTGAGAAATGTTTTCAAAACCGTGACATGTAAATAGATGACAAAGAATGTGAAAAAAGATGTGTATATGTACATGTGTAGGCAAAAAATATATATGTGTGTATATATATATATATAGTGAATCCTATCAATAAACGTGTATATAATAATGAATGTACTTCTATAACGTGTATATATGAAAGGTGATAAGTATCAAAAAAAGGGGTTACTATTAAGTGAAAGGAAAAAATGTGTAAAAAATATTTCTCATTAAAAAAAGAGAAAATATATTGATAAAAATATTCAGACAACGTGCAAAGTAAATGTGAAGAGTGAATGTAATGAAACTATATGTGAACAAAATATATAAATATGATGAGACTCTCTATAATATGCCAGTGAAGTGGATGAAGCTCTCTATAATAAGCCGGAATAATACAGGTGAAATATAGAGCAATGTGACCTGAAATAATGCGTGATATGCCCGCGGTTGATAACAAGGTACATATAGGGCCCTATAATAATAAAAATAAACTGTGGGATTCAAAGACATAAAATCATGCTGATAAAGGTTGCCCTGATCTGGTCAAATGGCAGTGATATATGCAGGGTCCCAGTAGACTGACTTGTAACGTAATGATTCTAAATGATGAGCCTGGCCGAGAGCAGGGTGTGTGTAGAATTTCAAGAATGAAGCAGCGGTGTTCAAAGTAATAGAACACCGCTAGTCTGTGTCACACTAAATGTCTAGATGGAATTATAGTGATGGTAATAAAGTTGGTAGAGGTCTCGGCCAGTCACCCAAGTTTAAGGGATCACAAAAAGGGACAAATGAAAAACAAGTAAGATACTATAGGCTGGGATACGAAGACATAAAATCACGCTGATCAGGGTAGCCCTGATCTGGTCAAATGGCAGTGATATATGCAGGGTCCCAGTAGACTGACTTGTAGCGTAGTGATTCTAAATGTTAAAATATGTTAGTTTGTGATCCGTCTCGGGTGGCTCATATAAAAGCATGTCTCAGTATATGTGTGTCAGCAAATGCCAAGACCTCCAAACAAAACATATTGGAATAATACATCTTATGAATCCACTAATACAATACTCATATATTAACACCGGCAAGTGAAACAAATGAAAACAGGCATATAATGATCGACGTGAATCCAATCTATGAAGACGATGAGAAGAAATGTTATAATGCTGCATTCTAAAGAGAAACAACTACATATTCATATTGCAACATTACACTCACAAAATAAGCACTAAACACAAACGATACAATGTATGTCAGTTTATGTACATATAAATAAGCTTAATATATCTGAATTATGATCCCAAGGTGTCCAAAAAAATATGTATATGGACAACAGGGTATACAAAATGTGAACAAATAAAAATAAATAAATGAATAAAATAAAATAAGGTAAAAAAGTGTGAAAACATATTGCGTAAAAACCTAATATATATATCAGGTGTTTCCTACACAACTAAAAAGATGTATAGGACAATGAAAGTTTCCATATATATCTATGTAATGAAAAATGAGCTGGAATAAAAGTAATAATAATGAAATAAAATTGTGAACGATATCGTTTTCTTTTGATAATTATTCATGATTTGTATCATGAGGTTCACAATTTTATTTCATTCATTCATTTTATTTCATAGTTGTGTAGGAAACACCTGATATATATATTAGGTTTTTACGCAATATGTTTTCACACTTTTTTACCTTATTTTATTTTATTCATTTATTTATTTTTATTTGTTCACATTTTGTATACCCTGTTGTCCATATACATATTTTTTTGGACACTTTGGGATCATAATTCAGATATATTAAGCTCATTTATATGTACATAAACTGACATACATTGTATCGTTTGTGTTTAGTGCTTATTTTGTGAGTGTAATGTTGCAATATGAATATGTAGTTGTTTCTCTTTAGAATGCAGCATTATAACATTTCTTCTCATCGTCTTCATAGATTGGATTCACGTCGATCATTATATGCCTGTTTTCATTTGTTTCACTTGCCGGTGTTAATATATGAGTATTGTATTAGTGGATTCATAAGATGTATTATTCCAATATGTTTTGTTTGGAGGTCTTGGCATTTGCTGACACACATATACTGAGACATGCTTTTATATGAGCCACCCGAGACGGATCACAAACTAACATATTTTAACATTTAGAATCACTACGCTACAAGTCAGTCTACTGGGACCCTGCATATATCACTGCCATTTGACCAGATCAGGGCTACCCTGATCAGCGTGAATTTATGTCTTCGTATCCCAGCCTATAGTATCTTACTTGTTTTTCATTTGTCCCTTTTTGTGATCCCTTAAACTTGGGTGACTGGCCGAGACCTCTACCAACTTTATTACCATCACTATAATTCCATCTAGACATTTAGTGTGACACAGACTAGCGGTGTTCTATTACTTTGAACACCGCTGCTTCATTCCTGAAATTCTACACACACCCTGCTCTCGGCCAGGCTCATCATTTAGAATCATTACGTTACAAGTCAGTCTACTGGGACCCTGCATATATCACTGCCATTTGACCAGATCAGGGCAACCTTTATCAGCGTGATTTTATGTCTTTGAATCCCACAGTTTATTTTTATTATTATAGGGCCCTATATGTACCTTGTTATCAACCGCGGGTATATCACGCATTATTTCAGGTCACATTGCTCTATATTTCACCTGTATTATTCCGGCTTATTATAGAGAGCTTCATCCACTTCACCGGCATATTATAGAGAGTCTCATCATATTTATATATTTTGTTCACATATAGTTTCATTACATTCACTCTTCACATTTACTTTGCACGTTGTCTGAATATTTTTATCAATATATTTTCTCTTTTTTTAATGAGAAATATTTTTTACACATTTTTTCCTTTCACTTAATAGTAACCCCTTTTTTTGATACTTATCACCTTTCATATATACACGTTATAGAAGTACATTCATTATTATATACACGTTTATTGATAGGATTCACTATATATATATATACACACATATATATTTTTTGCCTACACATGTACATATACACATCTTTTTTCACATTCTTTGTCATCTATTTACATGTCACGGTTTTGAAAACATTTCTCAATCAGTTAACACACCAAATAGCCAGCAGATGCCGAGACCTCATTAAATTGGCTTCCAGCTGAGACTCAATGACCATCTAATTGGTCAATCATGTGATACTCCATTGAGCTATATAAGAGTTTGTCTTTTTAATATTTGTTAGCTATGAGTAAGCACTCAGTCCTGAGTGCGAAACGCGTCAGCTTACCTGTACTTTCTGCATGACAGTCTTGTTGTTTTGATGATCCCATTTTTTCAATAAAGTGAAGTTTTTTGACTACATCCAGTGTGCGGCATCCAAATCTTCTCCTCCATTCAAGCCTGCTGAAATCCCTTTTGGAAGAATCTTTCCCTTAACTGAAGTGGAACAAGGGGCTTTGAAAGAATACATTGATGAGAGCCATAAAAGAGGCTTCATTCGTCCATCTACGCAGGTGAAGGCATCTTCTTTGTGCAGAAAAAAGATAAAACCCTCAGGCCTTGTGTGGATTACCGCGAACTAAATAAAATCACTGTGAAGAATCGGTACCCTCTCCCCCTGATGCCAGAGTTGTTCCAAAGACTGGGGACGGCCACCATATTCACCAAACTTGATCTCCACGGGGCCTACAATTTAGTTCGTATTAGGGACGGAGACGAATGGAAGACCGCCTTTCGTACCCGCTATGGACATTTTGAGTACCTCATGATGCCTTTCGGCCTGTGCAATGCCCCTGCTACATTTCAGTACTTTATTAATGATGTGTTACGTGACTTTCTAGACCTGTTTGTCATCGTCTATTTAGATGACATATTGATTTTCTCTTGTTCCCTTGAATCCCATCGCAGGCACGTCAGAAGTGTGTTGGGCCGACTTCGACAACACGGTCTATATGCAGAATCTGGAGTATTTGAGCTCTGCAAAAAGGTTGAAGCCACGTCAGGCCAGGTGGGCTCTCTTTTTCTCCAGGTTCTCCTTTCATGTCACTTACCGCCCTGGTTCCAAAAATACCAAACCTGACGCCCTATCTAGGATGTTTCACAAGTCCCAAGAGATTTCCCCTCCAGACACCATTCTGTCCCCGGGGAATTTTCTTTTACTTCAGGGAGACCTGCTTTCCCAGATTAAGCAGGCTTCCGCAGGATTGGGATCTTCCATTAAAACAGAGCTCCAAGTTAAGGATGGGTTACTGTGGCATGAGTAGGATCTTTATACCTGAAACTCTACGAGTTGCAGTACTAGAGCTCTGCCACAATCATGCACTGGCTGGGCATTTTGGCGTAGCTAAGACCACTGATCTGGTACAGCGTACCTTCTGGTGGCCTCAGCTAAGCAAGGATTGTAAAAAGTTTGTAGAGTCCTGTGCATTAGGAACAAGGGGCACAAAACAAAGGCATGGGGACTACTAAAACCCTTGCCTGTCCCAGATAGGCCCTGGAAAATGCTCTCTATAGACTTTATTGTAGAATTACCCCTGGGGGCTTCACCTCGATCTTTGTCATAGTGGACCGGTTGTCGAAGATGGCCCACTTTGTCCCAATGAAGGGCACCCCTTCAGCTACAGAAACGGCACAAGCATTTATTAAAGAGGTCATCAGGCTCCATGGGGTACCAGTCAATATCTTTTCAGATCGGGGGGTACAGTTTACCTCCCGATTCTGGAGGTCTCTGTGTAAAACCTTGAACATTGAACTTTCATTTTCATCAGCTTATCATCCCCAGACTAATGGGCAAACAGAAAGAACAAACCAGACCCTTGAACAATATTTGCGCTGTTTTTCTTCTTTTGCCCAAGATGATTGGATTTCTGTTCTTCCATTGGCCGAATTCGCCTATAACAATTCTATTCATTCTGCTATCAAACAGACTCCGTTTTTTTTTTCATTAAAGAGTTTTATTAGAAGGTTAATAAAGCTTAGCAAACAATGCCATTTATCAAAAGAGATCAACCATACAGTTTCAGTACATCTAATGAACAGTATATATAGTGGTTAACATCTATATGAAGGTATTGAGCATAAATTTAAAGTTAGATCCGCCCATTCGTGTGCTAAGAAAGGTGAGTGATGATCCTGAAAATCAAAACTTTCAACGACAGCTGTTATAATGGACTTTGTGGATCAGTTACAACATTACAGGCGGTAAATCTAGCTGACTGTTAACTTTTAAATTTAGTGGAATTAGCATCATTTCAGTGTTTATCAAGACAGAAAATAAGAATAATTGACAAAGAAAAATGGAGAAAAAAAAGAAGAAAAGAGTGAAGCGTAAAGGGAAGAATAAAAGGAAGAGAAGTAAATAGAATAGGGCCTTCCAGTAAGGAAGTGGCGTCCCCACCTCCTCGGCCCCCCTTGCGCCTATTTAACGTATGTGGAACTGTGAAGAGTTCCTACCTCCAGAGACCAATTAAATATTCAGCAGCTGTTCATAAGCTGCGGAATACTTAAAGATTAACCAAGGTGTCCATGTTTTGTGAAATCTTTCTATGCTATCTGTGGATTGGGCGAGTAAATCTTCCATATGACAGATCTCGGAGACTTTCTGAAGCCACTCCTTGAACAAAGGAGCCTGTGTGCTTTTCCACCGAAGTGGAATCAGTGCTTTAGCAGCGTTTAAGAGGTGCTTCGTTAAGGATTTTTTATATCTCTTGTAGGGAAAGTTCGAGATGTGTAGTAGGCAGCATGCTGCATCCAGATTAATCTTGGTCTCCGTTATCCGTCGTATGGTATCCCTCACTTTCGTCCAATAGTTCTCCAGGATTGGGCATTGCCACCAGATATGCAAGAGAGTGCCTGGCTCTCCATTGCATCGCCAGCAACTGTCTGAGGCCTCAGGGAACCATTTTTTGATCTTATGTGGAGTGGCATACCATTGAGTCAGAAGTTTATATGCTGTCTCCTGTGTTTTTGTGCTAATGGAGCATTTGTGTGCCAACGTACAAGCCGTCAGCCATTGATTATCTGTTATATCTCTCTGCAAGGCACTAGACCATTCTACTCTAAATCTATCGTCTGTAGGTGATTTAGGATTTTGTAGCCATGAGTAGACCGCCGAGGTAGTTTTGGAAAAGTCGTCGCCTCTGTGGCACACTGTTTCTAATTGAGTCATAGGTCTCTGAAAGTGAGGTAATTTGGTCTTGTTCATGACGTAGCTATGTATCTGGAAATATGACCACCTGGACAAGTGAAGAACACCAGTCTCTTCCTTCAGCTCTGAGTAGTTTTTGAATTTACCTTTCTTAAAGCAGTCTCCTGCAGTCAGTAGATTTGGTGAGTCTGGGGCTTGGAAGCTCTTGCCTGTCAGGCCTGGTGCAAAGTCCGGATTGTTCTGGATTGGGGTCAGTGGGCTTAATTGTGTCGTTAGATCATATTTTTTAATCACCATCTGGAAGGCCTTCATGGTAGCCCCCGTCAGTGGGTGTTTCCGTGTGGACTCATGGAGTTTTCCCCAGGGAATCCAAGGGGAAAACCTGAGTCCGCCTGAAGTCAACGACCCCTCCAAAAAGACCCAGCCTTTTGAGTCTCCATGGCAGTGCCAATCAATCACTCTGGTGAGGTGTGATGCTAAATAGTAGTTGTGAAAGTGGGGTAGGCCCATGCCCCCTCGTTCCTTGGTTCTGGTTAGTAAAGAAAATTTGATTCTCGGCCGTCTATGTCCCCAAAGAAAGCGTGTGAGGGTGGATTGTAACTTCTTAAAAAAGTGTAGTGGGATAGCGACTGGCAATGATCTCAGCAAGTATAATAGTCTCGGAAGGATGACCATTTTAAGTATGGCCGCCCTTCCGAACCAAGAGAAGAATTTAGAGTTCCAACTCTGCAAGTCCGAGGCAATGTCTGTCAGCAACGGTGGAAAATTCTTTTCAAAAGTTTTCGAGAGTCTCGAGGGTATCCATACTCCCAGATATTTGAGTTCGCTTGTTACCCAGCGGAACGAACAGTTCCCCTGTGTTTTAGCTAGTATGTCCTCTGATAGCGAAACATTCATTGCCTCGGACTTAGAATAGTTGATTTTGAGGTTCGATATGTAACCATAGTGCGTGAATTCCGCCATCAAATTCGGTATTGTGATATGTGGTTTAGTTAAAAAAAACAAAAGGTCGTCCGCATATGCGGCTATTTTGTAGGTTTTGTTGGCTACTTCGAAACCTGAGATGGAATCGTTCTTATTAATTTTTCTAATAAACGGTTCCAGAGAGAGGATAAATAACAACGGTGACAAGGGGCAGCCTTGCCTAGTCCCGTTTGAGATGTTAACCTTATCGGACAATATGCCATTGACTCTTATCCTCGCACTAGGGTTCTGGTATAGTGCTGCAATCCAGGTCATCATGTGCGTTCCCAGTCCCACATGGCGACATACCTCCAGCATGTAATCCCAGGAGACCCGATCGAAGGCCTTCTCCGCGTCCGTGGACAGGAGAAGGCCCTCGATGTCCTGCGTCCCCGCCGCATGTGTTAAAAGTAGAGCCTTTATAATGTTGTCCCTTGCCTCTCTTCCTGGCATAAATCCTACTTGATCTTGTCCAATTATAGACGTGAGGAGCGGTATTAGTCTATTGGCAAGTATCTTGGTTAATATTTTGAGGTCTAAATTTAGTAGCGAGATAGGTCGATAGCTCGGGCACTCTGTAGGGTCTTTCCCAACTTTATGTATCACTGTTATGTGGGCTGTCAAGAAGTCAGGGGGTACTTGTCTGGGTGAGGAGAGAGAATTTAGGGCTCTTGCTAAAGGGTTGGTCAAGATGTCGCCAAAGGTTTTATAGTAAACAGATGTGTAACCATCCGGTCCAGGGCTCTTGCCTGATTTAAGTCCCTTAATGGCACCCTGTATTTCAGTGAGTGTAATCTGTTCTTCCAGGGGGGTCGTCTCTGCGGTCTCTAATCGTGGCAGACCACTCTCAACTAAATATTCTTGTATGGCCTGTATTCTGTCGGTTAGAATTGCGGGGGGTCTGTTTTGTCTCGGTAAGTTATAAAGTTTTGAATAATAGTTATGGAACTGAGATGCTATAGCTTCAGAGGTAACTTCCGTGGTCCCCTCCGGTGACCTAATCCCCGCTATTGTATTAGTTGCGTGAGCTTCTCTCAGGGCTCTAGCTAAAAATCGGCCGGTTTTGTCCCCTGACTCATAGTATATCCTCTTTTTAAAAAATAGGGATCTCCGCGTTTTGGTAAGTAGTAATTCTTGCAACTTTTTCCTGGCTTCGAGTAATTCAGTGGCTGTCTGTATGGCTAGAGATTGTTTGTGTAAAGCTTCTAGGGTATGTATCCTATTAATTAAATCTTTTAATTCTTTTTCCTGCTGTTTCTTGCGTTGGGCTCCTAACCTAATTAGTTCCCCTCTAATCGTGCATTTATGCGCCTCCCAAATCATCATCGGATCCATATCCGGTGTGTTATTATGAGTAAAAAAGTCCGATAAAGCTTCACGAATGCGGGGGAGAAATTCAGGGTCTGTTAGTAATGAGGAGTTTAATCTCCAGGTATTTGTCTTGGGTGTATTGTGCCTTAGGTCAACTACCAGGGAGGTGGGTGCATGGTCAGAGATCGTCTGAATGCCAATGTGTGCCCCCTTCACCATCTGCAAGTCCCTCTGGGATATGAATATGTGGTCAATGCGGGAGTATCTATCATGAGGAATCGAGTGGAACGTAAAATCTCGTGTGTTTGGGTGGAGAAATCTCCATGTATCCACCAATTGAAGAGAGGTTAGGTGTTTTTTGATATTTTTGAGAGCTCTGTACTTTATGCAAGACTTTCCAGTGGAAGAGTCTATAGTTGGGTTTAGTGGGACATTAAAGTCTCCCCCCAGAATCAGTGTGCCCTCTGCGAAGCCCTTTAATTCATGTGAGATCTTCTGGCAAAAGGTGACCTGGGACACGTTCGGGAAGTACACATTGGCTAGCGTCACAGTTTTGTTTCCATATGCGCCCTTAATAAAAACATAGCGGCCCTCTGGGTCTGTCAGTCGGTCGGTAAGTATAAAGGGATTGTCTTTCCTAAGAAGGATGGTCACCCCTTTAGTTTTTGCTAGGTCATTAGTTGCGTGGTATGCCCTATTGAAGTAAGTATTGGTAAGTCTGGGGATTTGATTGGTGCGAAAGTGGGTTTCCTGTAAAAAAACAAACTGAGGCCTACCTTTCTTCAGCTCCCTGAGAAGCGAGACCCGTTTCTCCGGGATATTCAGACCCTTAACATTATGGGAAATCACCATAGGCCCTTCTCCCAGAGATGAGTACGCCATTATTATAAGGTAAGTGTGAGAGCGAGTTATCAGGCTTATTCTGTGGGGACAGAAAAAAAAAATGGTTATTTACAGTATTCGCACCTAGTCAGAGGACCGAGGAAATGGGGAATACGAAGGTCAGAGAGGAGCTGAGAGGTAGAGTATAGTAGAGAAAATTGAAAGAGGTGGATTCAATAAAGAGAAGATAGTGAATCCTTTTTCAATGGAGAAAATTTTTCAAATGAATGTACTTTAGATATGAATCAACTTTTCTAAAGTAATTAGGTAGTACACCTGGGTCTAGAAATTTCCAGCCCACGTGTACTTTGTGGGTTCGTGGGTGGTTCACCACCAAGGTGGGGAAGTCACATCTAGTAGTATCGTGAACAGGAGCAAGTCCTGATCACCAGACTCTAGCAATCTATGCGGACAGTGGATTAACTCAGAGCAATATAGCAAAAAATAACAATTTTTGCAAAAGAAAAAAAGTATGTCTTGTAAAATGTAATCCACTCAAATTCGGAACTAAGTGAAAGAGAACGACACAGCCTGTAAAAAAATAGGCAATAAAAAAAAACCTATAAAGACATATGATATTAATGTCTTGTAGAAACAACCCTTAAAAAACAACATTTTCCTTTCCTCGAGAACCGGTACAGCTTCCCTGGAGTCTGGATGAGGTATCTTGTTTCGGATCCATCTCCTTCTCTCACACCAGTTCCACATGGGAGTCTCTTGTTTGCAGAGGCCTAAATTAGCGAGGTTCTGCTGTTGTCAGTCCTCTTATGACAGGACAGTTTTTAGAAGCATTGTCCAGGCAGGTGTCATCTGTGCGAAAGGATTTTTCATCGCTGCAACGACTCTGTATCCAGTGGTGTGGGATAGTGGAAGGTGAGATGCCATCCTCCAGGGTTGAATTTTAGTTGCATCACTCCATAGCTTGCGGACCGTGAGGCATTTGTCTCCTGTTAGGTGTCCCTGAATGGTGGCCGCCTCCTCGTCCATGTTTCATACGCTTAGGGAACTGCTTCTCTGGGGTGGAGGAAGGTGATGAATGAGGGCTTCTAGAGAGTGGTGGGAGAGCAAACTCCTGGTACCAGTCCGGTAATTCCACTCTGTCCATACCAAGGCCTGCACAGAAGTCCGGTAAATCAGCTGGTGAGCGAAGGATATGTTGTTTTCCGGCCAGAGTCACCACCAATGCAAAGGGGAAGCGCCATGTGTAGCGTAGATCTAGCTCCCGGAGTTTATCCAGCAGGGGTCGCAGGGCCCTGCGGTTTCTTAGAGTAATTTGGGAGAGGTCATGAAACAACATGATGTGTTCACCATTGAATACAATTTGGTTGTTTCTGCGGGCCTTTCTCATGATTTCCTCTTTTAGTGGGAAGCTCTGGAGGCAGCAAACAATGTCCCTTGGAGGGGCTGTATCCGGTCCCCTTGCCCTAAGAGCTCTGTGCGCCCTCACAAACTCTATAGCCATGTCTTCTTGTCTCTCTAAAAGAGAGTTGAATACACGCTGCAGCGCCGGTATTATCTGGTCTGGGTCCACCGTCTCAGGGATCCCTCTCACCCTTATGTTATTCCTCCTCCCACGGTTATCGAGGTCCTCCAAATGCCTATTCATTTCAATAAATTGTTCAGCATGAGAATCCATCACCCTTTCCAGTTTATGTATGGCCTTGTCCCTGCGCTTGCCTGCAGCCTCCACGTGCTCCATTTTATCAGACAGTGAGAGGAGGTTGGATTTCAGGTCTGTGATAGCGGCCGAAAATGTGGACTTAATGTCCGCTGCAAATCCGGTCATGTCAGCATACGTGAGGGGCTTGTTGGAACGATTACGTCCCCTACCTGAGTCCTCCTGTGTGGATTGGGAGTCCTCACTGAAGTCCTCCTCATCGTTCGGCGCCCGCGCCATTTTGGGGCCTGTACCGCTGCCTCGAGGAGACGGCTGTGCTTTTAGGAGATCTGCTATGTTTCTAGCAGCGGCAACCGCTGCTGAGTTGCGGCGTGATCTGGAGAGCGGTGTCTGCTGAGTCAGCTTGCCCATCTCCCGATCTGTGCTCTTGGGTTGTCCGGCTTTAGGCTGTGTCGTTCCCGGAGCTCCTCTAGCACACGTCCATCCCGGTCGCTCGCCAAGCCACGCCCCCACAGACTCCGTTTTTTGCGAATTATGGTTTCCACCCTTCATTTTTACCTAACTCTCTTCCAGAATGTACAGTACCCGCAGTCCAGGAGAAATTGGATTTCTTTACCTCCAACAACCAAGTTTTACAGGAGACCATGACCAGGACCCAGGAGTATAATAAAGCAACCTTCGATAAGAAAAGGCGAGGTGAGCTGTTACTCGCACCTGGGGATCAGGTATGGTTGTCCACAGTAAACCTCAGGTTGGCTTGCCCTTCAAAGAAATTGGGTCCCAAGTTTCTTGGTCCGTTCTCTGTTAAGCGGAGAATTAATGAAGTTGCATACGAACTTGAACTCCCGGATTCACTAAAAGTGCATCCAGTTTTTCACGTGTCCCTGCTCAGACCCTCTATTTACAACCCATTTCCAGGCCGAAGTACGGATCCTCCTGATCCAATCTTGGTAGATGGGGAGGAGGAATTCGAGGTGGAGGCTATCATGGACCATAGGAAAAGAGGTAACCAGAATCAATTTTTGATAAAGTGGAGGGGGTTTGGCCCAGAAGAGAATTCTTGGGAACCAGAAGATAATATTCATACTGAAGATCTGTTACAAACTTTTAAAAGATCCCATCCAGAGAAATTTTCTCAAAGGGGCAGCCGGAGGCTGCCCCTTGGGGGGGGGCAATGTCATGAAGATCCTGCCAGTAACCAGCAATCCAGGCGCACGGGAACACGGCCACGGGTCCCACTACACATGCACGACGCCTTAACGGTGCAGTTACGCACGGGCACGCGCACTCCCGCTGGTGTCAGGCGGGCTATTTAAACCGGTCTGTCACACTCTATCCCCACTGTCTGCTCTACAGCGTTCCGTGTGTGTTACCTGATCTGATCTGTGTATCCTGTTATCTGACCCAGCTTCCTGTTTGACCATCCTGCTATCCGCCTGCACCAGACCCTCTTGGCTTGCCTGACCATCCCTCTGTATTACCCCTGGTACCTCTGCTGTCCGACCAATACCGACCACCGGCTTGTTGACCCTCCCGCTGTGTATACCAGCATCCAGTCTACTACCTGCTGCTTGTTCCTGGTTCCAGTCCAGCGTTCCAGGCTCCTACCTGTTGCTTGTTCCAGTCCAGTGTTCCAGGCTCCTACCTGCTGTTGTTCCTGGTTCCAGTCCAGCGTTCCAGGCTCCTAGCTGCTGTTCTTCCTGGTTCCAGTCCAGTGTTCCAGTCTACTACCTGCTGCTTGTTCCTGGTTCCAGTCCAGTGTTCCAGTCTACTACCTGCTGCTTGTTCCTGGTTCCAGTCCAGTGTTCAAGGCTCCTACCTGCTGTTGTTCCTGGTTCCAGTCCAGCGTTCCAGTCTACTACCTGCTGCTTGTTCCTGGCTCCAGTCCAGCGCTCCACTGTCCGGCTTGCTTACCTGTTGGGTTCCTGGTCCTCCCTGCATTCCAGTCTCTGTCTTCAGTCGTCTCCTCAGGTTTCAGATTCCAGAGGGTGCCACCACTACTGAACTTCCAGCGACTGTTGATCTTGCCAGGCACCCATACCGCTCTTCACTCCTGGCCCTTTGTCTCCATTCCAGGGGAACAGGAGTGGGAGCTGTAAGGGAGGTCTTTCTCTGCACTTCAGGCTCAAAACCTACCAGGTACGTGACAACGTTGCTATATTTCTGACCATCATAACTGATCAGACCTCTAACCGTGGGCGGAGTTTGCTCACAATAGTGCCTTAAATTCTGCTTCCCGATTGTCCCCGTTTATGGCAAACTACAGCTTCCAACCTTCCATGTTGCCTGACTCATTTGTTCCACAGAGTATTTCTGCATTAGAGGAGCATCTCCGTGGTCTTTGTTCCACTTGAGCACAAGTCCAGGAGGCTTTGCGACATGCTAATGATAGGTACTGTCAGAGAGGTTACCTGGTTGGGCGCCGGTGCGTGCCGGGGCGCGTTGGTGCTCGTGTCCCTGTGCGTGCTGGGGCGCGTGTTCCTGGGGGCGCCGGCGCGTCTGGGCTGACCGGCCGTGGCGTGCGGGGTGGCGTCCGGGCGTTCGTGCGTACGCGCATTCGCGCTAGCGCGCGTCCGCCTGTGGGCGCTGTCTTTGACATGCCCGGTAGTGTGGGCGTGCGCGCCGGTGTCGGGGGCGCGCTCGGGCGCGGCGCGCTTTGGCGAATCGGCGCGCGCACGTTCGCGGCGTTTGGCGACAATCAGCCTATTTGAAGCCTGCCTCTACACTGACTCGGTGCTGCCTGATCAAACAGCTCTGTGTCTTGTTCCGTGATCATCCTGTGTTCCTGTATCTCCGTAGTGTTTACCCGTTGTGACCCGGCTTACCTTTGGACCTTCCTTGACTGCTGCCTGAACCCGACCCCGGCTTGTTTGACCTCGTCTCTGCCTTCTCCCTTGTACCCTTGCCGCCAGCCCGTTGCCGACCTCTGCCTGTGTGTGACCAAGCCTGATTAACTCCTGCTCAGCATCTGCTCTACCAAGTCTGAAGTTCTACCGGTTGCTTGCCAGACCACCGTGCTCGAGGATTCTAACTTCAGGCCCTCATACCATTCCGCACTCGCGGGCCTCCTGTCTACTCTACCAGGGGACCAGAATCGGATACGTAAGGAAGCCTACCCTCTGCCCAAGTGGACTCATCTGTCTGGTAAGTGTGGGACCTGACAGTATCAGGCAGCCATGACTGAGTCCGGGCAGGGGGCCTCCCCATGGATGAACTGTGCAGGCACCTAGCGGGCCTTACTCAAGCCGTTAAAAGCCTACAGGAAGGCTATACCAGACTGGAAGGGCAGGTCCAGGCCCTTTCAGCCTCTCCTCCAGGAGCAGTTTCTGCTAACCCTGCCTCAGCGCCTTCTGTAGTGATGCTTCCACCAGAGCCCAGGGTACCTACACCCGAAAAGTTTTCCGGAGAATGCAGTAAGTTCCGGGCGTTCCGTAACGCATGTGAGCTCTATTTTGCTTTGCAACCCCGTACGTTCTCCCTGGAGGCTACTAAAGTGGGGTTCGTCATATCCTTGTTGACCGGCGAGCCTCAAACCTGGGCCCACCATCTATTGGAGCAAAAGGCTCAATCTCTTGACTCCCTAAGTGACTTTTTCCTAGCTATGTCTCAGCTGTATGAGGACCCCCAGCTAACAGCCACGGCAGAAGCCGCTTTACATTCCCTTCAACAAGGCCGCAGAGCTGCTGAAGATTACGCCGTGGAGTTTAGGCGTTGGAGCTCGGATACGGAGTGGAATGACGCAGCTTTGCGTCACCAATATCGGCTGGGGTTGTCGGATCCCCTAAAGGATGAACTAGCACGAGTGGGGGTACCCCAGACACTAGAGGAGCTAATCAATCTGTCTATCCAAATTGACCGCCGCCTCAGGGAGAGACGCTCTGAGAGATCTGTTGGTCACCCACGCCTCACCTGGATGTTGCCTAGGGCCCCTAGTGCCCCGAACCAAGCTCCGCTTGTCTCATCTACTCCAGTCCCGGAGGTCCCTGAGCCCATGCAGTTGGGACTGCTCCGTCCCTCTCTGACTCCTGAGGAGAAGACACGCAGACGCACACTCAACCTGTGCTTGTACTGTGGGGAGTCTGGTCACTTTGCAAGAGCATGCCCCAATAAAAGACGTAAGTGTCTGCCGTCTTCCTCGTTGTGTGCACCTGTCCTACCTAGTTCCGGTAACCATTTAACATTTTCCATTGTATTACAGTTACCTGGAAGGAGCATCCCAGTACCGGTCATCATTGATTCGGGAGCATGTAGTGGATTCATTGACCGGACCTTCGTCGAAACCCATCATATTCCCACTCAAACTAAAGCCCAAGGACTGGCAGTTTTTCTAGCGGACGGCTCCACCCTCCGCTCCGGACCCGTCACCCAAGAAACGGTTCCTCTTTTGGCCACCATTGGCCCGGAACACCAGGAACTTTTACGCCTAGATGTCATCTCCTCTCCTCTCTTCCCAGTCATCCTAGGAATACTTTGGCTACAGGCTCACAATCCTAGTATCAACTGGTCTACAGGCAAGATCCAGTTTTCTTCTGAATATTGCAGACAACACTGCTTACGGGGGACCCCATTAGCTTCCTCCCAATGCCTGTGCATAGACTCAGAAACTAAGCCCTACCAAGATCTTCCCGAACCTTACCGGGATTTCCTGGATGTGTTCAGTAAAAAAGGGGCAGAAACCCTTCCAGTACATAGACCCTATGATTGCCCAATAGAAATTTTACCAGGTACCAAAGTCCCTTTTGGGAGGATCTTCCCTCTAACTGAGCAGGAGCTGGGCACCTTGAAAACCTATATAGATGAAAACCTGAAGAAAGGGTTCATCCGTCCCTCCACGTCTCCAGCTGGGGCAGGTATCTTTTTCGTGGAAAAGAAGGATCACTCCTTACGTCCCTGCATTGACTATCGGGAGCTCAATAAAATCACTATTAAGAACAGATACCCGCTACCCCTGGTTCCTGAACTATTTCAGAGATTGGGATCTGCTACCATTTTTACTAAGCTAGACCTCCGTGGAGCCTATAATTTGATCCGCATAAGAGAAGGAGACGAGTGGAAGACGGCCTTTCGTACTCGATTCGGACATTACGAGTATCTCGTCATGCCTTTTGGTCTGTGCAACGCACCGGCGACATTCCAGCATTTCATCAACGATGTCTTTCATGACTTACTGGACTTATATGTCATCATTTACCTGGACAATATCCTGGTTTTCTCTGCCTCCCTGATGGAGCACCGCAAACACGTACAAAATGTACTTTCCCGGCTCAGACAACATGGGCTGTACGCCAAACTTGAAAAATGTGAATTTGAGCTCCAATCTATCCAGTTCCTGGGCCTGATCATTTCCCCTGACGGCATCAAAATGGATCCACAGAAAGTATCCGCTATTCTGGATTGGCCTGCACCGACTGACAAGAAAGGAGTACAACACTTTATTGGCTTTGCCAATTTCTATAGGAAATTTATTAAGGGATTTTCTTCAATCATAACTCCCATTACAGAGCTTACTAAACAAGGATGCCGGTTCGGCTGGACCCCTGAGGCACAAGAGGCCTTTGAAAGACTCAAGGTGCTGTTCACGTCAGCCACTATTCTTAAGCATCCCAACCCTGCCTTGCCTTTCGTCTTAGAGGTGGATGCTTCTGAGGTTGCAGTCGGAGCTGTACTTTCACAGAGACAGGGTGCCAAAGCACTCCTGTACCCTGTGGGATTCTTCTCACGTAAACTCTCTCCTTCCAAGAAAAACTATGACGTGGGTGATCGGGAACTTTTGGCCATTAAAGCGGCTCTGGGGGAATGGCGTTATCTCCTGGAAGGTGCAGCACACCCCATTTTGGTCTACACAGACCATAAGAACTTGGAATATCTAAGAACAGCCAAGAGATTGAGACCCCGGCAGGCCAGATGGGCACTTTTTTTTTCCCGATTTATTTTCCATATTACTTACAGACCCATATCCAAGAATGTTAAATCTGATGCCCTTTCCCGGATGTTTCTCGATTCTGAAAGAACCGTGTCCCCAGACACCATCCTCCCCTCTGGAAATTTCCTAATCCTACAGGAGGATCTAATTTCTCAAATCAGATGTGCCTCTATGGGAATGTCTCCACCTGTTGAAGCCTGTACCAAAGATGGACTGTTCTGGTTCAAGAATAAGATTGTGGTCCCTGAGGAGTTAAAGGTACGGGTGTTAAGCTTGTGTCATGATCACAAACTTGCTGGCCAATTCCGCACTCGGAAAACAACTGACCTTGTCCAACGCACCTTTTGGTGGCCTCGTCTTACTAAGGATTGCAAGGAATATGTGGAATCCTGTAACACGTGTGCCAGAAACAAGACTAGCCGGACAAGAGCATGGGGCCTGTTGAGACCATTGCCAGTCCCAGAGAGACCATGGGCCATGATTTCAATGGACTTTATTGTTGAGCTTCCACCATCAGAAGGTTTTTCGTCCATTTTTGTTGTGGTAGACAGGCTGTCTAAAATGGCCCATTTTCTCCCCATGAAGGGCACCCCTTCAGCCATGGAGACCGCTTCCATCTTCATTAAGGAGATCGTCAGACTGCATGGAGTCCCGACCAATATAGTTTCAGACAGGGGCGTCCAGTTCACCTCCAGATTCTGGAGGGCCCTTTGTGGCGCTCTTGAAATCGAGTTGTCATTCTCTTCGGCTTACCACCCTCAGTCGAATGGACAAACCGAGAGGACGAACCAAACCTTGGAACAATACATCTGCTGTTTTTCTGCATTCTCCCAGGATGATTGGGCCTCCCTGCTTCCCATCGCAGAATTCTCCTATAATAACTCTCTACATTCAGCTACTAACCAGTCTCCAGTTTATGCCAATAATGGTTTCCATCCATCCTTCTTGCCTGGATCATTCCCCGAGTGTCCTGTTCCTGCAGTGTCCAAAACTTTGGATTTCTTCTCTAACAACAATAAATTGCTGCAGGAAACCATGACCAAGGCTCAGGAAGATTACAAGAAGATCTTTGACAGGAAGAGACGGGGGGAACTTGTTCTAGAACCCGGCAATTCTGTCTGGCTGTCTACCGCTAACCTCAAGTTGGCCTACCCATCCAGGAAATTGGGCCCCAAATACCTGGGTCCTTTCTTGATCAAAAGGAAAATCAACAATGTGGCATACGAACTTGACCTTCCTAACTCCCTGAGGATACATCCAGTATTCCACATGTCCCTCCTGAAGCCGGTCACCCCCAACTTCTTTTCTGGTCGCAGCATTGGTCCACCCAAACCTATTATGGTTGATGGCGAGGAGGAGTTCGAAGTGGAAGCAATTCTAGATTGCAGAAGAAGGCACAATCAGGTGCAATATCTGGTAAAATGGAAGGGCTATGGACCCGAAGATAATTCGTGGGAGCCGGAAAGCAATTTACATGCCAGAGAACTCCTGCAATCCTTTAAAACCTCTCATGCCTCAAAGATGGCCCAACTGGGCATCCGGAGTCTGCCCTTGAGGAGGGGGCACTGTCAGAGAGGTTACCTGGTTGGGCGCCGGTGCGCTGGTGCTCGTGTCCCTGTGCGTGCTGGAGCGCGTGTTCCTGGGGGCGCCGGCGTGTCTGGGCTGACCGGCCGTGGCGTGCAGGGTGGCGTCCGGGCGTTCATGCGTACGCGCGTTCGCGCTAGCGCGCGTCCACCTGTGGGTGCTGCCTTTGACAGGCCCGGTAGTGTGGGCGTGCGCGCCGGTGTCGGGGGCGCACTCGGGCGCGTGCGGGGGCGCGGCGTGCTTTGGCGAATCGGCGCGCGCACGTGCGCGGCGTTTGGCGCCAATCAGCCTATTTGAAGCCTGCCTCTACACTGACTCGGTGCTGCCTGATCAAACAGCTCTGTGTCTTGTTCCGTGATCATCCTGTGTTCCTGTATCTCTGTAGTGTTTACCCGTTGTGACCCGGCTTACCTTTGGACCTTCCTTGACTGCTGCCTGAACCCGACCCCGGCTTGTTTGACCTCGTCAAGCCCGTTGCCGACCTCTGCCTGTGTGTGACCAAGCCTGATTAACTCCTGCTCAGCATCTGCTCTACCAAGTCTGAAGCTCTACCGGTTGCTTGCCAGACCACCGTGCTCCAGGACTCTAACTTCAGGCCCTCATACCATTCCGCACTCGCGGGCCTCCTGTCTACTCTACCAGGGGCCCCGAATCGGATACGTAAGGGAGCCTACCCTCTGCCCAAGTGGACTCATCTGTCTGGTAAGTGTGGGACCTGACAGGTACAGACTCCATGCTGACCGCAGATGCCTGCCTGCGCCTTCCTACCAGGTTGGGAACAGGGTCTGGCTGTCATCTTGCAACCTCCGACTTCGTGTTTCCTCTCTGAAGTTCGCACCTCGGTTTATTGGGCCTTTCTGTATTCTTTGCAGTTTTAACCCAGAGACTTACGCATTAGACCTTGCTTCTATTATGTGCATCTCAAATGTATTTCATGCCTCCTTATTAAAACCTTTGGTCTGCAACTGCTTTACCACCTCAATGCCTTGTCCTCACCCTGTACAGGTTGAGAACCATGAGGAGTATGAAGTACAGCCCATTCTCCCATAGGTTCCATGGGCGCATACAGTACCTGGTGCATTGAAGAGGGTACGGTCCGGAGGAACACTCTTGGGTCTCATCCTCGGACGTACATGCCCCTGTCCTCCTCCATGATTTCCATAGACGTTTTCCCCTCAAGCCTAGTGGTCCTCCGAGGAGGAGGGGTCATTGAGGAGGGGGCACTGTCAGGGCTGGGCTCAACCCTTCCTTCTCTGAGCTGGATGCTCAGCTGTTGGCTAATTGCCAGCTCCTATCTCTCCACAGTGACTTACCTGCTGATTATATCCTGCTCATCAGTTCTGCCTACTTAAGCCGTCCAGCCCAGATGATCTCTGCCTTCGCCTTGGTCACATCTCTAGAGACGCTCTCCTGTGTTCCTGTTAAAGACTTGCTTGGCTGACATTCCTTCTGGCTCCAGATCCTGCTTGCTGTTCTACTAAGCTCATCTCTGCCTCTCTGACATTTTGGCTTGTCTGACTATCCGTTCCGGTTCCTGAACTCTGGCTATGTTTTGACTATGTTTACTTTGTTTACCTTTTTTATTATTATTAAACAAGTGAGATTTAACTGTACTTCTGTCTCAGTCTGATTCATGGTTTCTGACAGGAACCTGTCCTGTTAAACCGCTGTATGGTCTTGGCCACCGTGCTGCAGCTCAGTTTCAGGGTCTTGGCAATCTTCTTATAGCCTAGGCCATCTTTATGTAGAGCAACAATACTTTTTTTCAGATCCTCAGAGAGTTCTTTGCCATGAGGTGCCATGTTGAACTTCCAGTGACCAGTATGAAAGAGTGAGAGCAATAACACCAAATTTACCACACCTGCTCCCCATTCACACCTGAGAACTTGTAACACTAACGAGTCACATGACACCGGGGAGGGAAAATGGTTAATTAGGTTCAATTTGGACATTTTCACTTAGGGATGTACTCACTTTTGTTGCCAGCAGTTTAGAAATCAATGACTGTGTGTTGAGTTATTTTGAGGGGACAGCAAATTTACACTGTTATACAAGCTGTACACTCACTACTTTACATTGTAGCAAAGTGTCATTTCTTCAGTGTTGTCACATGAAAAGATATAAAAAAAATTTGCAAAAAGCCAGACCTCGCGGGAATATGGACGCATAGAAGACTAGCTCCCGCTACCTCTTTGCCACTCTGCTTCAGGGAAACCCCTTTGTGCATTGCCGGTCACACAGCAATGGGGACTGCATCGCGGACGTCCACATACAGCAGAGCAGTATGAGCCAGAGCATCCCCGAGCTATTCCGCTCACAGAGGCCCAATATGGCAACATCCCGACAGACTCCCTCACAGGCTCCAACGCTCCCACTGCCTGGTGTGCCTGGAGCATCACAAAACTCCCTCTCCTCCGATCAAAATACAAAGGCAGTACAAGCATTGATCCTTCCGAGCCTCCTGGATCTCAGAGCGGTGGCAACGGACAATAAAGAAACTCTGTCTGCAGCCACCAGCCATTGCAGACCTGCGCCTTGACATCCACGCCATTGCTAACAGAGTTCAAGAAGTAGAACACACCCCTGCCCCACACCGTACGATTTTACGCAGGACAACTCATCGGGTAGATGCTCACATATTACAACTGAGAGACCTCCAAAGGCATATGGAGGATTTAGATAACAGAGGCCGCAGACATAACCTACATGTCAGGGGACTATCAGAAGCGGTGGACAATGAACAACTACCGGCCACCATTACAGCTATATTCAACAATCTGCTGGACAGACCGACACACACCAACATAGAGATGGAGCGCATTCATCGTTCCCTCAAACCTAAAGGCAGAGAAAATGACCCCCCAGAGATGTTGTGTGCTGCCTGGTTGATTTTAAACTAAAGGAAGATATACTCGCAATGCGAGAAACAGAATCCATCTTACACACGGGGGCTCAGAGTTACACATCTATCAGGACCTTTCCGGCATTACTTTACTGAATAGAAGAGACTTAAAGCCCCTCCTGGATACTCTGTGTGCCAAAAAACATACCATACAGGTGGAAATTCCCCTTCGGGCTCTCTGCCACATGTCAAGGCTGCACGGCTCTACTAAGGGTACCCGAAGAACTACCTTCCTTCAGTGCCACCATGGGCATCCCCTTAATATAAGTTCCGAACTGGTACGCTGAATTCCACCATGCCACGACTAGGAGAGATCAACGCCACAAAGAATCTATGGAAACAGAAGATCCGATACCGTAGATGTAGATCCACATTGGACACCAGATCTCATACATCCAACAGAGGTCACCACAACGGCACTACCCCGTCCGACTCTCCGCGCCCAAGAAGGGCCAGGTGGGATTAAGGACCTCACGGAGACCACTCACCACCACGTTAACACGGAAGCACGCCTGCCTCATAAAATAGATCTCCTGTTTACTTGACTTTTTCATTGTTCCTGGCTGCAACTGGTTTCAAGAAAACCTCCTTTATTTTTCTAGGTATCATTGGACACCTCATTTTTCCCAGATGGTTGACATCCTTCATCCGAATCTGTGATGAAGGGATTGAGATGTTACTACAGGTTGGGTAAGAAACGCACCCTCAGACTATCCAGTAAATCGTTTCATTAACGGAATGACTCTGTTCATTTTCTAGTATTAGAAAAAAGACAATACGTCTCTTCCGTACCTTCACTGTGCATGCTCAAAAACGCATCAGTTCTACCATCAGCACTAAGACAGTTCTGACAGGGGTTCACCAACGCCTTTTTCTCTCCCCCTTATCCAATACCCAAATGAGTAAAGATAATTGAAGTTATGGATTATATGTTGATACCTGTGTTTTCAGAATATTACAGACAGGAGCAAGCTTAGGCAAGGTTATTAAAGCAATGCTCAGGATATACATGACATCCATATGTAGAGTGTATATATGTGGGCCAGCGGAGGCCTCCAGGCCGCCAGATACTCTATTAACATGCTGTTAATGTCTCTCTAGCACTAGGAGATTCCCTGGCACTAGATGGCGCCACAACAGCTGATCCCCCACATGAGATGCAACACTTACCTGGCATCACTTCCACTATTCCCATACCTCACCTACATAAGGCTGAAGGGTTTGGTAAAGAAGGACCAGCCTGGCTCACACTACCAATTATATACCTCATATCCCAAACATTCGTTGCACAGTCCAGAACAAACTCCTAATCTATATGGAAGGAGAGCTCATCATATTCCTCCCGAGGATGAACAAAACCTCTGGCCATGCAACACTCAAGAAAGTCGGATGCATTACGTTATACTGCACCCCTTCTGGAAATCCCAGCCATTCTCTATTAAGGAGGAAGTTGCGCGGGATCTCATTGCTCCCGCCCATCGTCACCCATAGGAAAAAACATTACAACCCCCACATCATCATATGTTCTGACATCGGTTATAAAGTACAGGGTTAGACCAATAGCCATATTAACAATTATTTTTGTGTTCTGGCTTCACCAAGAGTTATCATTTACATTGTTGTAATATTACTAAGTTTTGCATAATTGTTCCATTAGTTTTTCATTTTATCTGACTTCTGAGGTTCATCCACCCCTCTCTTTATAAAACCAGGTACTGCTCGCCTACACCTAGGCCTGACCCAATCCATCTACTAACACACATCGGACTATCAGATTTACAAGTTAGGTCATGCTCCTCCATTCATACCATGTTCGTGACCGAAGTAAATGACACACTATCACAGTTTCCCACACGACTACTCTCACCTGCTGCAGGCAAGGACAATAGTGGACTATTACAACATCCACTTACCTCCTTCACACGTGGTCTATCTCAACCCCCATACAGTAGCTTAGACCAGAGCCTGCCTGCCTTGGACAGGCACCCTCTGGCCTCACTCTGTACTCCTCCGAATACACTTACACAGGATCAGGAATAACCTCACAGCCTGTTCGGTTCCAGTCCTAGAAATATTACCCTCCTAAATTCTCCTACCCCCCACCCCTGCTACCCCATCCCTGTATCCAATTTTCATCTCTTAAGCTACCTTAAAAGTAAGCGCAGAACACAGAGGACAGATTTTCACATGCCCCCTTCCAGATCTCACAACCTCCCACCCCAGGTCAACCTATACTCCATAAACATAAAGGGACTCAACACCCCCGAAAAAAGATCATGGCTACTTCTACTACTGCGGAAAGCTAAAGCGGACATGGTCTTTATCCAAGAAAAGCATTTCAAATCAGACAACATCCCCAAACTTATTAATTCAGCCTATCCAATAGTATACCATGCCACCAACCCAGAATCCAAATCAAAAGGAGTCTCTGTTCTGATATCTAAAAAACTGCCCCTTGCAAATTCAAGACACAGTGATTGACCCCAACGCAAGATAAATTTTTCTTAATGGCAAACTTTACAATACACCCATAACACTTGCCAACTTATACGCCCCCAACAAACAGCACGTCCCCTTTTTTCGCGACACCCTACAAAACCTTACTGCATTCTCCACAGGCATGCTGATCGTCGGGGGCGACTTCAACTTAGCCTTTAACCCCTCTCTGCACGCATCCTCAGGCACTTCCTCTATCCCCTATTGGGCTCTTTGTGCAATAAAAACGCAACTTTCTAACCTGGCGCTGCATGACACATGGCGTACACTGAACCCAAATACTAAAGACTTTTATTCCCCCCCACCACAGATACACGAGAATAGACTACTTTTTTTTTGACTCAACTGGACTTAGACTCCCTACTTAATGCCACAATAGATCCAATGATCTTATCAGATCTTCACCCTATCTCCATTACCATTACGTTCCTGACATCTCCCAAGAGACACGTAACCTGGCAAATGGACAACGCTATCCTCACAGACCCCACACACACCACAAGAATAAATGAATGCCTATCGCATTACTTTCAAGAGAATACTTCTTCCGAAACCTCTCTGCTAACCCTCTGGGCCACACATAAATGCGTCATAAGGGAGAATTCATTGCAATTACTGCAAACCCGACAAGCACTAATATCTAATCTCTCAGATAAAATTCATTGTCTTGAAAGGCAGCATAAGCAATCACTAGCAGATCAAACTCTTCAAGAGCTGTTGAAAGCCAGGGAAGAACTTCTAGAGGAGCTAGGAAAATAAGTTAGAAGCAAATTCGCTCTCTCACAAAAAATCTTCTATGAATTCGGAAATAAATTGAGCAAAATGCTCGCCAGAGCCCTCCAAACCAAAAAAAGCGAACTCTACCATCCACTACATATCGGATCCCCAGGGGAACAAAATAGAGTCATCAACAGGTATAGCAAATCAGTTTAAACAATTTTATTCCAAGCTTTATAACCTAACTACCCAACCGATGACTGATCCAACCAGTGACAGGAAAAAGATGATAGGAGATTTTCTTACACAATATGGCCCACGTCCCATCACTGATGATGAGGCTGACGATCTAGAGAGACCTCTCACCAGGGAAGAAATTGTTGAAGCCCTTAAGCAAATCAAACCGGGTAAAAGCCCTGGCCCAGACGGCCTATCCGTTAGTTACTACAAAACCTTCGCAGACACTCTTATACCACAATTCCTAACAACTTTCAACTCATTAGACACACATCCTGACAAATGTAGGGATCTCCTCGAAGCCCACATTGTAGTGCTACCAAAATCAAAGACGCAAGCATAGTCTCCAACTATAGGCCTATTTCGCTAATAAATGTAGATGTGAAACTCTACGCAAAAGTCTTAGCAAATCGTATATTGCCTTTACTCCCCTCACTGATTTCTTTAGACCAAGTCGGACTTATCCCCGCTTGAGAAGCCAGGGATAATACCCTGAAGGCAATTAATATTCACCACTGGCTCTCGTCCTCCAACACCCGGGGCTTCTTCCTTTCCCTCGATGCAGAGAAAGCATTTGACAGAGTGGCCTGGGATTACATGACAGAAGTTTTACTTAAATTGGGATTTAAAGAACACATGATGCAATATATTTTAGCTCTATATTCGTCCCCTAAAATCAGAGTCAACGGTACCTGTCGGACGCTTTCTATGTGTCCGACAGGTACCGTCGGACACATGGGTTACATACTCATGGGTTACATACTCACTATGTAACCCATCCTTCGCAAAATTAGATACAACCAGGATATCAAAGGAGTAGAAATAGCTACTAACCAATACAAAATTGCGGCTTATACCAACAACGTCCTACTGCTCCTTACGGACCCCATTACCACACTCCCTAACTTATTGAAGGACTTCTCCCTCTTTAAAGAACTGTCCAATCTTCAAATAAATTTCTCCAAATCCAAAGCACTTAACGTATCCCTGCCCGATTCCATGGTAACCTTATGCAAGGCCAACTTCCCATTTGGTTGGGATGCAAACGCCATAATCTACCTAGGGATTCAACTACCATCTAAACTAGCTGACCTCTATCACCTGAACTTTGCCCCCATCCTAAAAACTATACAGAAAAACATTCAGGAATGGAACAGAGGCAATTTCTCCTGGTTTGGGAGGGCGGCGATTATAAAAATAAACGTACTCCCTAGAATTCTATATTTACTACAAACAATTCCAATCAAACTAACGCCAATATTCTTCTCCACCTACCGAAGGCTATGCTTAAACTTTATCTGGGCCGATAAACCATCAAGGGTAAGCTGGAAAAAACTAGTAACCCCAAAATTAAAAGGTGGAATAGGCCTCCCTGATATACAAAAGTATTACTGGTCGTGTCATCTAGCCAGAATATTAGATTGGCACTTACATTCCAAGACCAAAGCATGGATAGGTGCTCAGGAAGCGTTCTCTCCCTACCTATCCATCACCTACCATAGAGAGATATTCGCAAGACACCACAAGAACACAAATCACACCCTCTATCGGGCCCTACGATACAGGTCTTTTAAACAGTTTGCAAGAAACTGAACATTGCCTCTGCACTAGGTCCACTAACCCCAATAGATCGGAACCCAGACTTCCCCCCGGGTATTGCACCCCTTATCGACACGGGTCAATGAAATATATGTTCCATCATTCCAAGAAGTCTCAAACCATCTCCCTAATGCAGACATTCCTTTCTACAAATATCTCCAAATAAGACATTTTTTACAAAGCTCAAAAACACAAGCTCATTGGTACAGAGATCACATGACATTTGAAACCCTTTGCTCCAAACAAGACCCTCAATTACACATTATATCAGAAATATACACTATGATGTTCCCTGAGTCACCTACCAAAGACGATGCTACATGCCTAAAATGGGAAAGAGAACTAGCTAAAAACTTCACACAAGAGGACTGGCACAACATCTTCACTCACATTCATAAAGGTCCCCTAAATGTTTCTGCACAAGAAAATTGGTATAAATTACACTCCAGATGGTATAGAACCCCAGATAGAATAAACAAATTCCACCCTAATCTCCCTCCACTTTGCTGGAGATGCAATTCCACTTACGGCTCCTTACTCCACATATGGTGGGAATACCCCCTAATCCAACCTTACTGGAACAAAGTTCATCGCCTCACCACACAGATCACGACATATACCCCGGACTTCACACCAGCCCGATATCTCTTGCACCATGTGTCCATACCGCAATCGGCATATAAAAAATCCCTCACCCTGCACCTCATAAATGCAGCCAAACTCTGCATACCCACGCATTGGCGATCCACCTCTCCCCCCCAGTATATCTGAATGGCTCCGCAGAGTAGGGAAAATAGTGGAAATGGAGGACCTAATTCATAAAACAAAAGCTACACCAACCAAATTTTAGAAAACATGGTCATGTTGGCTACAGTTCAAAGGAACAACTGAATAGACCAACATTATGTCCATATAGCTTGGCCTGGGGGGCCTCATGAGCCACCTCTTAAACACACCTTACACTCAACCGTGCTTACCCCCCTTTCTCCCCCCGTTCTTGTTCATCCTACCCCCATACACAGTCGATACTCCAACAGACAGATTATGTCCAATGAACAACACTATACCCACCTTAAGCGACAATGACAATGGTTGCCATGAGGGTCATACCCAAAAAGACCAACACTTCCTAAGCCTAACTCCAAATGGTTACAAGTATTGCCCATGCACAGTTAGCTCCCATCGGGGGTGCGTGTGGCAGAGAAGAGATACCAGATTCTAAGATGTAACCTCTAGATACATCCCATCACGGATTCTTTAGAAGTGCTTGTCTGAGAGGTTAGCACAATCTCAACGGAGTTCCATAGACTCCCATAGAATGTTGTAATCATAACTGTGACATCTTGATCCTTACCTCTGTTCATGTTTATTTTTTTCACTACCTATTCACCCTCATATTGTGAATGTACACCAACGTTATTGTTAATGCTGTATTACATAGCCACATGGCTACATGTTACGTAGTATTATTCTATTATTCTTTGTAACCTGCATTCTTTTCAATAAAAACTACTGAAATAAATAATAAAAAAAATTTGCAAAAATGTGAGGGGTGTACTCACTTTTGTGAGATACTCTAGAAGTAATATTTCAGGAAGCTAGGAGCCACCAAAGTCACCAATGTCATTGGCTTACATGGCCGTTAATCCCCAGCCATGGCCATATTTGGTCATAAAAGTCATTATTATCCCTGCCCCTTCCCTGTCGTGTGCACCGGGTCTGTTGGGATTTTAGTGTTGGCAGGTGGCAGACATCATAAATAATGATGGATTTGCGATGAGGGGCTTTTCTTGGTAATTTTTTAATAAAGGACATGTCAAACATTTGGGTGTATTTATCTATAGATTACTTTTTTGTGATTGAGTAGAAGTACTATGTCCCTCTTACTCATTCACATAGGGATCGCCGGTTTCTAGTTGCATTTAAAATTGTTTTTGGGGATTGATACAATGTGTGTACACAGTGCAAGGAAGGCATTGAAAAGACAGATCAAAGTAGATGGAAGTATATATATATATATATATATATATATATATATATATATATTTATATATATATGCGGTATATTTCTTTGTTATCTGAAGAAATGAGAGCTATGGTTAAAAAGACAAACCCATAATGGTGATGTAAACATTGATCTGGTCTATAAAGGATATACAGGTTCAGGAGCTGAGCTGGTAATTGTGTTTATACTCGGTTGTCCACCTCCAGCTAAAGCCAAAATCAGTCTTGCAGTGGGAGTGTCTGTCCAGAAAACTAATGATCAGGAGACCCCTAGGTGGGATTACAGGAGGAAGAACTTCAAAGCTTAACTAAACAAGCTGAAGATAGAAGCTGATTGGATGCTCCAGATTCTGGCTGCTCCAGTTTTGATAAATTCTCAATTAATGTCATATTATCAGCTTTCACTGATGAATGTAATCATTCATGAAATAATACATTTACTCTTACATCTTTATCTGATTGGTCCGGTGAAATAAAAGCACCACTAAAATCTGCTTATACATCTGTTGTAGACAGCCCAAATTACATGTTTGTTGCTCTTAAAAAAAACAAAAAAACATTAAAAACATTTTCTAAGGTTTTCTTCTGTCCATTAAGAGTTCCAAGTTGATTATACAGACTGTTTTCTTTCTTTCTAGATTAGTTATGGAGCCAGAGATACTTTACTGAGTGATAGAAAGATGTATCCAAACTTTTTCCGGACAGTTCCGGATGATGAGATGCAATATGTGGCCATAGCAAAGTTACTGGAAAGGTTGAAGTGGAACTGGGTCGGGATCCTTACATCTGATGATGAATACGGAGAGAGGGAGATCCGACAACTCAGCAAACATTTATCTAATCATGGAATTTGTATTGAATTCAAGATTCTGGTGTCTATAAAGAATTATGATAAAATTCCTCCAGAGCTGCGGACCTCAACTACGGAAGTTCTTATTATTTGTGGCTCAGTTAGTAGGACTTATTACAAGTTTTTGTATGATAATGTCCCTTATCACACGGAGAAAACATTTATTATACCAGATTCTTGGTCAATGAGTGAAATGTTTGTTATTCTCAGTAACTGCAGCTTGGTGTTTACGTTCCCCCATCTCTACATAAAGGGATTGCTGGAATATTTGTATAGTATTTATCCATCCAGCCGCCCAAATGACCCCCTGATGGAGGATATTCTCATAACTGATTTTAGATGTTTTTCAAAAAACCAAATGAAAAATGTCCTTATTCCACTCACATTTAGACATCCTCTTAGGAACTGCAGTTTGGAGACACTTCCACTTGGTTTATCTTATCCTGATGAGAAAACATCCTATAAAGTGTATATTGCAGTCTACATTTTGGCTCAAGCATTACATGACATGGATTTCTCTTTTAAAATAAATAACAAAAAATCTGAAATAAATCCACACACACTAAAGTATAAGGTGAGAGCGTCCAATGAAAGTTTACTCGTATCTTTTTATACTCGGTCAGTTCAGTACTGGAACACAATGTGCCCAGACAAAAATTACACCCAGTTTAGGTTCATGTTTAGTTTAGAGGTGTTTAACCCTTTCACTTCGGGAGCTGTTTTTTTAAAAAATTTTGCACCCATGATAAAAAAAACATTTTAGGCCTGAAGATTATATAAAACCCCCAAACAGTATACAGTATATTTTCTGAAAGCAGAGACCCTGGAGAAACAATGCTTGCTGTATCATCTTTTTCTGTCACATGATATTAGTGCAATGGTTTACCAAATGTCATCTTTTGTTTTCAGTAAAAGATACACAACATTCATTTTAGGGCATACAAATGTAATATATTACCCAATTATTTGGTTAAACATAAAATATGAGGTTGCACTGAATAAATAGATAGCCAGTATGTCAAGCCTTAAAATGACCGGCACCTCTGAAATGGTGACAAACTTTAGTACCTTCACTTTTCCATAATGTTTTTAAGGCTAAGTTCACCTCTTGGAACATGTTACATGGCAAATCAGTATTTAGGGTGTAACATGTTCCCTCACCCACCAAACCTCCAATGCCAGTGGGTAGAGAGTTTCCTGTGAATGAATAAACTACAAGTCCTGTCTTCCTTCATAGCAGACAGAATTGTAGTATCAATGAACTGTGATTGTGCTGATCAGTGCACTCATAGTCCATTCATAAGTCCTCCAACTTTCTAACAAAAATCCTGTACAGATGTATGGGTAGAAAGCTGAAGGACTTGTCTGCAGGAGCCTGACATTGCACCAATGATCCACTCATACCAGATAACTGATAACATGTGCAGAAATATTGAAGCTTTAGCGCGCAGGCGCCCCTTCCATCCGTGTTTATTTTTGTATATGCGTGTATGTGGGGGTGGGGGGAGGTTCATATTTATGTATTTTGAGGTGTTAAAGTGCTTGGAATTAACTTTATTTTCTTACACTTTATTTTTTATCACATGAGGACACGAGTCCCCTATGTGATACTCTTTTTGGGACAGGTTCCCTTTAATGAGACCCCTAATGTCTCCCCTGCCCTCTAATAAACTAATGGAGTGCAGATCACACTCCATTAGTTTCTTCCCAGTGGCAGCTCCGGGATGTGGCAGCATTGGCTGGGCTGTGACTCACATGGTTGCACCACCACTGCGCAGATGTATACGTAAGTCTGTGGACATAATGTGTATATGTGTGGGTCCTTCATATTTCACATTTGCCCACTTGTCCCCTTTAAATTATTCTTACATGGTTGTTCTCCCCATTCTTAGGTACTATTTTGGTTTTGCTCCTGATGAGGGGCTAGAAGGTCCTGAAACGCGTAGAGCTTACAACTACCGACATGTATATATTACCATTATGATGTATGGACGTTCCATCTAGATCTATTTCCTTTTTTTGTTTGTTTTCTTTCACCACCATCAAATGATACATTAGCATGTCACTCTGTATAGATACCTAGTACAATGTGTATCATATGAATTTTATGTTCTATATTATTGTAAATGATTCCTTTTTGGAATATATAGTATTGTGCAATATTAGGTTCTAGTGAAATATAAAATAATTGATATATAGCAGGAAGCATTATCAGTTTTCATGTTATTATATGACTAATTGAATCTATTAAAGCCCTTTTTATTATATTTTATTATATTTTATTATATTATTGTTTCATTGCATCCGTGTGCCTCATGCAAAGTCCCGCCCCTTGCTTTTGTCTCCATAATTTTAATACAGTAGGCTTGGAGTGGTGGACATCTAAAAGGGTTTTAAAGTTGTCAGCACTCTCAGCTTGTACCGCTTCCTAGGGAAGGGAATTGCACATTTTTACTTCTCTAGAAGTATGGTCCCCGTCTGCTGGAGGTAGAGAAGAAGTGTATATACAGACTGTGTATAGTTGCGTCTCTGAGGAGTTCTACTGCTTTGATCAAGTGGGCATCCCATAATATCCCTATCCCAGTTTATTTCCCTCAATTAAATTTAAAACAAAGCACTGGGTGGCCTGGACATGAGAGGGTGAAGATGCACATCGTGTGAGCTCCGGCACTTATTACCCCTGCTTTTTTACATAATTCTCGGCACTTAAGCAGACATGACGGGCACGGGCAAGAGGTCGGGTAAATCCCACTCCAAGAAGACCGCTCCAGCGAGCTCTATCAAGCGCTACCTCGCTACGGAACCCGAGGATCCTGGTGAGTCAGATGGCCTAGGCCGCTCGCCTCGTGGGATGAATGTTAGCTCCGCCGCCTGCCACAGGCCTGAGATGAGGCACCGGTCTCCAGTATCCTCGTGCGGATCAGAGAGAGAGAGAAGCCCGAGGGAAGGCTCGAGGGTGGCGGATCTAGTGAGCGGACTCCCCACTAAATCAGATCTCGCCCTAATGCTGTCGGGCCTGGAAAAGGTGATTAAAAAGGAACTTTCAGCTGTGCGCACAGAACACTTTCCCTAATATCCTATGTTCGTGGGTGCTCCCAGCCCACCCTTCTCCTGTCTACAGATGCTGAGAAAGCGTTTGATAGGGTGGACTGGGAGTACCTCATGGCCACGTTATCGCATTTCGGCTTGGGTCCAAATATGCTGGCAAAGATTTCTGCTTTATACCAAATGCCATCAGCCCAATGAAAAATTAATGGTACGTTAAGCAATCCCTTTTTTCTTTATAATGGTACACGTCAGGGGTGCCCTCTCTCCCTCTTCCTTTTCGCCCTTTCCCTAGAACCCTTTCTAGCAACAATACGCCACAATCCCAACATACGTGGGATTACAGTGGGTACGACTGAACACAAATACGCGGCGTACGCTGATGATGTCCTCTTTTATGTACAACAACCCCTTATAACCTTACCCAATCTCATGATGGCCTTTACGCAATTCAGTAAAATATCTAATTTTAAAATTAACTTGTCTAAATCGGAAATCTTGAATATATCAATCCCTCACACAACAGCGACTAGTTTACAAACATCCTTCCCTTTTGCTGAGATTATGGCTAGTAAGGATGCTTGACTGGTAAATAATGATGTGGCTGTGAACGACACGCTGTAGTGGCTGGAAAATTACCCCTTCCTCTCTTCCCCTTTTTCCTTTCCTCTTCCCTTCTGCTACCTCTTTTTCCACTTATTTTTTCCTTGTCAAAAGAAGTTTATTGAGTATACAATGTTATAAAGATACATAAAGTAAGTTTACAAGGATCTATAAAGTAAGCTCATTGTTTTACAGTAGGGTTTATATAGGTAAATATCATGAAATTTCAAATATTAAACATTGGGTTCACGTAAACCTAAATTAAAGATATATATCATTTCCTTAGTTACTTTTGTAGGTATTTAAATGATTTATACCTACTATACATATTGTTTACAAGTAGAGTGTATATAGGTCAAATAAATTCTGATAATGAGCTTTAATCGTAAGGTGGAGAAAAGGAAAGAGAAAGAAGAAAAAGGGTTGAAAGGTAGAGGTATGGTCCACAAGGTTGTCCCGCTCGTCAGTTTATTATTCTTTTTAGTTCTCTTTGAAGCCTTAGAATGGGTGTCTCTGTAAGTCATTTAATCTGTTACCATGGCAACAGGACAGAGTCATTGAAGTTTGACAGGAACTGTTGTTTTATCCAAGGATGCCAAAGTTTTTCAAATTTTGGAATTTGATTTTGATCGATGGCTACCATCTTAGCATGGGACATTGTATTATTCATTCTGTGAATTGTTTCTGCTAGTACCAATGTAGGAGATTTCCATGCCTTGGCCACTGTTTGTTTTGCAGCCGTTATTAGTTGGATCATAAGTTTGAATTGAGAGAGTGTTAACCATTCCGGTTTTAGATTAAGTAAAGTTAAATATGGATCTGGTTGTATTATTTTTTTAAATATTTTAGATGCAATCACGAAGACTTCCTTCCAGAAGGTTTGGATTACTGGGCACGTCCACCATATGTGTAAATATGTGCCTATTTCTGGGCATCCTCGAAAACAAAGAGCTGAGGTATTAGGTGAATATTTTGCCACTCTAGCGGGTACAAGGTACCAGCGAGTTAGGACTTTATAATTTGTCTCCAGTGCTAAGATGTTGGGTGAAGATGACTTAGATGTGGGCCATATGTTAGACCAGTCCGTGTCTTCTAAAATTCGTCCCAGGTCCTCCTCCCACCTCTGAACGTAAGAGGGTCTATTAAGATTTGCTACTCCATATAATTGATTATAAAGTGATGAAATTGTACCTTTAGCAAATGGATCTTTTGTACAGATTGATTCAAAAATGGATAATTGGGATAATGGTGTATCCCCCTTTAGGAATGGTGTATAGAAATTTTTGATTTGGAGATATCTAAATATCTCAGAGTTTGGTAGATCATATTTTTCTCTAAGCGATGGGAATGAAAGGAATGATTTAGATGCTATGAAGTCATTTAGTGTCTGAATGCCTGATGTTGTCCAAGCTTTAAAAGAATTTGGGTAGATCCATGCCGGATAAAAGGCCGGATTTCTGATAAAAGAAAGGAGAGGATTGTGTGGAGATTGTAACTGATATTTGGTTTTTAGTTTATCCCAGAGAGATAAGAAATGTTTAGTTATGGCATTATGAATTTTAAAGCGGTCTTTAGGATCAAGCCATAATAAATTTGATATTAATAGAGGGTCATTTTCTGAAGCCTCTATAAATACCCATAATGGGATTTCCTGTTTTGCATGGTATTTGGACAGACTGGCCAAATGTGCTGCTCTGTAGTAGTTAGTAAAATTAGGGTATCCCAGGCCTCCTTTATTTTTGGGAAGATGTAGTGTGTGTATAGGTATACGTGGTTTAGAAGAGCCCCATATAAACGAAGTTGCTCTTTTTTGTACTATTCTCAAAAAATAGGAAGGAATTGGAATAGGGAGGACTCTGAATAGATAAAGCAATTTGGGTAGAATAGTCATTTTGATTGCATTAATCTTCCCTATCCAGGATAAAGGAAGTTGCGACCATTGCATTGTTTTATTAGATTTGTGATCTGTCTTAATACAGGAGGATAATTGGTTGAGAATAAGTCAGAATGAGATGCTGTTAAATGAATTCCAAGATATGGGATTGATTTTTCTGCCCATGTGAATGGGAGTGCAGCCCTAGCCGGGATCAATTCCATGTTTGTGAGTGAAATATTAAGCACTAGGCATTTCTTAGGATTAATCATAAGGCCGGATAGGGCTGCAAATCCATCAAGAGCTGGTATTAAGTTAGGACCAGAGACCTGTGGTGATGATAGAAAAAGTAATATATCGTCTGCAAATATACATAATTTGTGTGTAATACCTCCTACTTCAATGCCAGTTATAGTTTGGTTTGTTCTGATGTATTGGGCCATGGGTTCGAGTATAAGGGCAAATAATAAGGGAGATAATGGGCAACCCTGTCGGGTACCTCTTTCGATATTAAAGGCTTCAGATTTGTATCCAGCATATTTTATATAGGCTTTGGGTTTATTATATAATGCTTTGATCCATGTTAAAAAGTGGGGTCCAAAATCCCATTTTTGTAATGAATATTGCATATATTGCCAGGATACTGTGTCAAATGCCCTCTTAATATCGAGAGATAGAAAACATAAAGGGATTTTCCGTTTTTTAGCAATATGTGCCAATAACACTGCCCTGCGTATATTATCGCCTGCCTGTCTATTTGGCATGAAGCCTACTTGATCTCTATGTATTAATTTTCCTATAATGCTATTAAGGCGTTTTGCTATTATTTTTGCTAATAATTTAATATTGAGGTTTAACAGAGAGATAGGCCGATAATTCACACAGGAAGTATCATCAGAAAGGGGTTTTGGGATCATACAAACAATTGCCATTAGTGTTTCTTGCCGAAAAGAATGTCCATCTAGAAGTCTGTTAAAAGTTTCAGTGAGAATGGGAGAGAGTATTTCTGAGAATGTTTTATAGTATAAAGCCGAGTAGCCGTCTGGGCCTTGTCTTTTGTTAAGTTTTAGGTCTTTTATGGCGTTAGCAACTTCATCTATAGTTATAGGCTCATCCAAACTGCTTTTTTGATTCTGAGATAACTCAGGTAAGGTTATTTTTGAGAAGAAGGATTCAGCCTCTGTAGGATTAAATTCATTGTTTGTCTTGTATAAAGTTGCGAGATGTAAGTGAAATTTATGGACTATTTTAACTGGATTACAAGTGTAAACATTTTTTGATAATTTCAAACGTATTGGTTTGAAAGATTTGTTAGTTGAATTTAATGCCCGAGCCAAATATGTACCTGGTTTGTTTGTATTCATGTAGAAATTGTGTTTGGAGCGTTTGAGGGATTTATCAACTGACTCAGTGAGAAATAGATCGTATTCCAATCTAGATTTTTCCAGAAGAGATTTTGTACTCTGGGATGGATTATCTTGAAATGATATGTAGGCTGCATTAAAATTGAGTTCTAGTTTTTTTGCTAGATTTTTGCGTTCCCGTTTAAATAGTGCCATTTGTCTTTGTATTGTACCACGCAAGACAGGCTTATGAGCTTCCCACAGTGTTATTGGGGAAATGTCTGTTGTATTATTAATTGATATGTATTCCTTTAAAGCTTGTTCAATGGCCATCTGATGTAGTGGGTGTTTGAGCATTATGTCCGGTAAGTACCACGTTGGGTCATGCGCTTTTGGTATGGCTGAGGCTATAGTAGTGTATACTGCATTATGGTCAGACCACGGAATCGGAATTATATCTGATGCAATAATTTCTGGTATCGTTCCTATTGTTAGAAAAATATGATCTATTCTGGTGAAGGTTTGATGAGGGTGCGAGAAATAAGTGAATTTCTTTTTCATTGGGTTACTTTCTCTCCACGAATCTACCAGATTGTATTTGGAAAGAAGTTGAGAAAAAGGTAATCTAGAGGTTATTTTGGATGGTGTAAAAGGTGATTTATCTAGAAATGGGAGGAGGACCTGGTTCGAATGCCCACACATTATCACTGTTCCTATTTTGTGTGTATTAATCACTTGTAATAAATGTGAGAGGAATGGTGTAGGTTGTTTGTTAGGAGCGTAGTAGGAAATCACCGTGATTGCTGTATCCATTATATAACCCATGAGTATCAGGTATCTACCTTCTGGGTCTTTAATTTCTGATGATAAGGTGAATGGTGTGGATCGGTGAAATGCAATTAGAGTTCCCCTTTGTTTGGTACAGGCAGAAGCCGTGTAAATTTGTTGATAAAAAGGAGAAATATATTTTGGAGTAGAATCTTTGGTGAAGTGTGTTTCTTGGAGGCATACTATGTGAGCCTTCTTGTTATGGAAAGTACGGAAGGCTTTGGTCCTTTTTTGAGGTACATTTATTCCCTGAACATTCAGGGAAAGTATATTCAGTGGTGCCATGGCAATAGATCAAATAGTTTTGACTTACTTTTTGTTATGCAGAGCTGACTGCGCAGATCAACCTGTGTGGACTGAAGAGATGAATAGATAGAAAAGAAACCAGTGAATTCTGGAGTAAAGAGTAAACAAAAAACATATGAGATTAGATGATACATTGTATAAATTATTTTTTGCAAGTAATCACAATTTACCCGTGAAAGAGAATAAATATCTCTCTCAGGGGAATAAGTGCCTTCGTCACACTCCCACATAATATGGTTGGGAGAATGAGGAGGGCTAATGGGGGTACACGGATCTTCCGCTTACAGGAGAGAAGTGCTATGTCAACAGACATCAAAATGATGTTTCATTAATTGGAGTGCAGAATATAGTTTTTGTTGAAATTATTTATTCCAGGGTGGTTGTATATGGTTGGTCTTGCCCTAGGCTAAATAATTCAGTTAGAAAGGTACTGTTAATAACTTTGGTATTGATGAAGATAGTTTGAATTATTTTGGGATTTTAACCCTTTTAGAGTAAACAATTACATATTTTATTCATATGTAACTGTTTAGATATGTTAACTCATAAAATTGAGGTTGTATTGCTTCAGATTAGAATAAACAAAAACATAGTTCTAGGAACTAGTTAGGTAATAATATATTTGTTTTAAGAAAAGAAAGAAAAAGCTTCCATTACTTCTGGATTATTGAACATATTTGTCCTAAAAAGTAATAAATCTATTGTTATTACCTGATAATATATAACTGAACAAGAATTTCCTTATTTCACTTATATATTCTAAGGCTATATGAATCAGAAGTAATAAGAAATATAACTGGAATGTAACATGATCCCACACAGTGTGTGACTATCAGAATGCAGTTACATTCAGTTATAAATATAGGTTTTTTATAGAGAACCATCTCTTAGTATAATAAATGAAGAGATATCAGGAATTAGGATGTCAGTCCATTGAATCTTCTTGGTCCATGGATGATGTGGCATAACGGCCTCTTTTGTGAGAATGATGATTCCCATTTTGTTCTGAAATTTTCTGGGTGCTGCCTGAAGGTGAAGATGATGCCATTCTTCTGCGTGTGGGAGTGTTGCTGCTTGGGGGTTCTGTCAGATTTAATTTTAAAAGGGTTTGTTGTAGTTCATCTGCTGATCTGCTTCTGTAAATTGTACCTTGGTAGTTAAATCTGACTGAAAAGGGGAAGCCCCATTGATACATAATGTTGTGGCGTTGCAGTTCCATTAGTTGGGGTTTCATGGATCGTCTTTTAGTAATAGTAAGTTGGGATAGGTCAGCAAAAATTTGATAATTGTGTCCTTGAAAATTAAGTTCCTTTTTTTCTCTTGCAGCAATTAGTATTTGTTCTTTCGTTCTGTAATAATGAAATTTTGTGATTATATCACGTGGGGGTCCATCTTTCTTTTTGGCTGTGAGGGCTCTGTGTACTCTGTCCAGTTCTAAACGTTCAATAGGGATATCTGGCTTTAGTTCTTGTAATAGAGCAGTAATAGTAGATTGCAGGTCTGTCACAGTTTCAGGTATTCCCCTTATGCGCAAGTTTGAACGTCTGACTCTATTTTCGTAATCTTCGAGCTTAGTTTGAAGTATTAAATTCTCTTCTTTTAATTGTTCCAATTCTGTTATATTTTCTTGGGTTGTAATTTCAATTTCATCCATTTTTATTTCTAGGGCTGCGGTGCGGTTTCCCAGCTCTCTTATTTCTTTGGTTAGGCTTTTTGTTATTTGGTCTGAGGTTTGTTTTAAAGCCTTATGAAGCATCTTTTCAAATTGTAATAATATTACTGGGGATACTGAGGAGGCTTGTGGAGAAGTTTGTGAGAGGATTTGTTCTGTATCTGACTTAAATGGAGAGTCTTGCTGTGACATTTTCTGTCTGTGAGAGCGCCCTGATGCTGTATCTTGTGAGGTGACTGGAGCTGCTTCAGCTGCAGTGAGTGCCTGTGAGCTCTTTGTGAGGTGATTTTTATTTCTGCCACGGTTTCCTCCCAGTACCATATTTCCTGCCCAAACTTTCACAGTTTGTTCCCTGGGGCAAAGAGGTTCAAATGGATACCTTTTGAGCCTGCAGGCTCCGCTTTGTCCTTCTCTTCTCTCCTCAGCGGTGTGGAGCTCTAACAATGCATGTCTGCTCCGCTAGGCTCCGCCTCCTGCCCCCTCTTTCCACTTATTTTTTACTAACTTTCCTTTTCTCTCGATTTAATTTATATTTGATGTTAATGATATGACATTGAGGAATTAGCCATTAGAGGTTTCTGTACCCTCGGAATTGCTCCCTATATACATGCCACTTATGGTATGCAGAAAAACACTCCATATGTAAAATGTATCTGCTTTTTGGTTACTACAGTAGAGATAAGTTTGGGACCAGAAGTATATATCAGAGGGTCAATTTAGATAGCATGATAATGTATAATCTTTCTAGAGATTCTCATTTCCTGATGTCTGTATCTTGATTATTATCTGTTTATCTGTTTAATATTTTTCAATAAAAACTTATTGAACAAAAAAAACAAAAAAACAAAACACTGGACTGTTCTGAAGACTTAAGTGTTCTGTGAAGATGTGGTGTGCCTGGGTGTGCAGGATGGGGGATCCCTTTACACGTGCGGGTCCTTAGGGGGTGCTCTACATAATTGTCAATCAGCTGCTGCACCTGCAGGGCTTTAATGGGGAAAGTGGGAGGGTCTGCATCCCTTTAGATGTGATTTCCGTTTGGGAGAATCTTACCAAAAATGACATTTGTGTTGCAGGGGATGCACAAAATATTATTTGTATCTTAATTGTATCTGACTGATTTGTATTTTACTTTTCAAAAATCAGTGAGCCAATCACACAGGCAGGACAATACATTTCTGGGGGAAGGGTTTTCTGTACACCATCTGTATTGCATTTTACAGAACATTACAGAGCTGCAGATTGAAAGAAAAGGTCATTTTAAATAACATTCAAATAAAATATTTGTATATGCTATATTATTTTTTTGTTTGATAATTTTTTTCTCATGAAAGTGGAATTGCCCTTTAAGTGCCTCTTCTCCAGAGTGAATACCTGTAATCTATCAGTCCTCATAGCTGAGATCCTCTGTCCTCCTTGTTCATTTTGTTGCCCTTTGCTGAACTCTTTCTAATTCATCGACATCTTTCCTGAGGATTGGTGACCAAAACTGAACTGTATATCCAAGATGAGGCTGAGCCAATGTATTGTAAAGGGGTAGAATTATTGATTTATCTCTGGAATATTCATATTCGCAAAACAAATTGTTTATAAATAGTCCCAATAAAATGTATCTGATTATAAGTGCTCAGCAAACAGGTCATCTCATCCTGATGGCATTCTGTAAATGAGATATAACTAGATAAACAATCTATAATCAATAAATTATTAAACGTTCTATATCCACTTGCCGACCAGACGGCGTCATTATACAGCGGCAGGTTGGCATGATCCCGCGAACCGTCGTAGCTGTACGTCGGCCCTTTAAATGCCCAGCTCCCCCGCTGCAGTCATGACCGCCGTCCGCATGTGATTGCGGGTACGGGAGCCAGAACAGGGACGTGTGTAAACATCCATATCCCTGTTCTGTGAGGAGAGGAGAGACAGAACGTCTGCTCCTACTAGCTAGGAACAACGATATGTCTCCTTCTCTAGTCAGTCCCATCCCCCTCCACAGTTAGAAACACAATTAAGGGAAAACATTTAACCCCTTGATCGCCCCCTAGTGTTAACCCCTTCCCTGCCAGTGACATTCACACAGTAATCAGTGCATTTTTATAGCACCGATCACTGTTTAAATGTCAGTGGTCCCAAAAGTGTCCGATCTGTCCACCGCAATATCGCAGTACCGCTAAAAATCGCTGAGCACCACCCTTACTAGTAAAAAAAATAAAAATAATAAAAATGCTATAAATCTATCCCATAGTTTGTAGACACTATAACTTTTGAGCAAACCAATCAATATATGTTTATTGCAATTTTTTTTACCAAAAATATGTAGAAGAATATATATTGGCCAAAACTGATGAAGAAATTTGATTTTTAAAAACATATTTGGGGACATTTATTACAGCAAAAAGTAAAAAATATTGTTTTTTTTTTCAAAATTGTCGCTCTTTTTAGTGTTTATAACGCAACAAATAAAAACAGCAGAGGTGATCAAATACCACCAAAAGAAAGCTCTATTTGTGCGAAAAAAAGGACGTCAATTTTGTTTGTGTACAGCGTCGCATAACCACGCAATTGTCAGTTAAAGCGACGCAGTGCCATATCACAAAAAATGGCCTGGTCATTAAGGGGGCAAATCTTCCGGTCTGTAGGTGGATATACTTGTTACCTATAATCATTTCTGTCATTTTTTAAGCTGTCCCGCTATGTAAAAGAAGTCCAGTACAAGGATCCAAATGGCAAGGTCATGATTTTTAATGATAAAGGAGAACTTCCCAGCCCACTGGACATTGTAAATTGGATTACAAGAATTAATGAGAGAAATATCACTGATTGGATGCATGTGGGCCACTTTGATGGGTCCCTTTCAGAGGGTCAGCAACTTACACTAGAACCAGAGCTAATATCATGGAAAGGAGACAAGGTGAGTTACACTGGGGAAGCCGATCCAGAAGTTATACAAGAAGCATACTAGTTTTGACCCTAAAGACCATCTTCAGACAAATCCTAACCCCCTCCCCCCATCCTGTACATATCCGTCCAACATCTGCCCTGACTCATTCCATGGTGATTAGATGAAGGTGTCAGTGCTGGCTGTGTGGATATAAATGCCGGGATTTGTTCCCATCACTCATTATACCTGAAGAAGTGAATAAACTACAAAACATCTTCTACATTACAGAACAAGTCCAGCTAAATGTGACTGACTACTATTACCTCCCCCTCCTCATCTCACAGACCGGGACATAGACATGTATAAAAGGACCCCGACTCCTGTGTACAGAATGTAGCAAGGTATCCAGCCTCCTTTGGTCTAATGAAAACCTCCAGGGCCAGAGACAGCTGACATCCTTCTATATATGGTGGGTTGTGAGGCATAGTGGGTGCCAAGGTGTTAGATTCATTGGGCGTCAGACACTTCTTAAATGCAAAAGAGATTTTATTTCTCTTAACAGAACTATGGGAGAGATGGTTAGTGCCAGGACACCCTTTGGTAGTCGCAAGATTAATTGTCAGACTCCGAAACCTCTACAGGTAGACAGCCATGCAGGGAAAGGCATCCAGCAAGACACATAGTTACATATAGTTACATAGTAGGTGAGGTTGAAAAAAGACACAAGTCCATCAAGTCCAGCCTATGTGTGTGATTATGTGTCAGTATTACATTACATATCCCTGTATATTGCGGTCATTCAGGTGATTATCTAATAGTTTCTTGAAGCTATCAATGCTCCCCGCTGAGACCACCGCCTGTGGAAGGGAATTCCACATCCTTGCCGCTCTTACAGTAAAGAACCCTCTACATAGTTTAAGGTTAAACCTCTTTTCTTCTAATTGTAATGAGTGGCCACGAGTCTTATTAAACTCTCTTCTGCGAAAAAGTTTTATCCCTATTGTGGGGTCACCAGTACAGTATTTGTAAATTGAAATCATATCCCCTCTCAAGCGTCTCTTCTCCAGAGAGAATAAGTTCAGTGCTCGCAACCTTTCCTCATAACTAAGATCCTCCAGACCCTTTATTAGCTTTGTTGCCCTTCTTTGTACTCGCTCCATTTCCAGTACGTCCCTCCTGAGGACTGGTGCCCAGAACTGGACAGCATACTCCAGGTGCGGCCGGACCAGAGTCTTGTAGAGCGGGAGAATTATCGTTTTATCTCTGCAGTTGATCCCCCTTTTAATGCATGCCAATATTCTGTTTGCTTTATTAGCAGCAGCTTGGCATTGCATGCCATTGCTGAGCCTATCATCCACTAGGACCCCCAAGTCCTTTTCCATCCTAGATTCCCCCAGAGGTTCTCCCCCCAGTGTATAGATTACATTCATATTTTTGCCACCCAAATGCATTATTTTACATTTTTCTACATTGAACCTCATTTGCCATGTAGTCGCCCACCCCATTAATTTGTTCAGGTCTTTTTGCAAGATTTCCACATCCTGCAGAGAAGTTATTGCCCTGCTTAGCTTAGTATCGTCTGCAAATACAGAGATTGAACTGTTTAGCCCATCCTCCAGATCGTTTATGAACAAATTAAATAGGATTGGTCCCAGCACAGAACCCTGGGGGACCCCACTACCCACGCCTGACCATTCTGAGTACTCCCCATTTATCACCACCCTCTGAACACGCCCTTGTAGCCAGTTTTCAATCCATGTACTCACCCTATGGTCCATGCCAACGCACCTTATTTTGTACAGTAAACGTTTATGGGGAACTGTGTCAAATGCTTTTGCAAAATCCAGATACACCACGTCTACGGGCCTTCCTTTATCTAGATGGCAACTCACCTCCTCATAGAAGGTTAATAGATTGGTTTGGCAAGAACGATTCTTCATGAATCCATGCTGATTACTGCTAATGATATCATTCTTATTACTAAAATCTTGTATATAGTCCCTTATCATCCCCTCCAAGAGTTTACATACTATTGATGTTAGGCTAACTGGTCTGTAATTTCCAGGGATGTTTTTTGGGCCCTTTTTAAATATTGGTGCTACATTGGCTTTTCTCCAATCAGCTGGTACCATTCCAGTCAATAGACTGTCTGTAAAAATTAGGAACAACGGTCTGGCAATCACCTGACTGAGTTCCCTAAGTACCCTCGGATGCAAGCCATCTGGTCCCGGTGATTTATTAATGTTAAGTTTCTCAAGTCTAATTTTAATTCCGTCCTCTGTTAACCATGTAGGTGCTTCCTGTGTTGTGTCATGAGGATAAACACTGCAGTTTTGGTTACTGAAGCCCCACGATTCACTCGTGAAGACTGAGGAGAAGAATAAATTCAATACCTCTGCCATCTCCCCATCCTTTGTAACCAGATGTCCTTCCTCATTCTTTATGGGGCCAATATGGTCTGTCCTCCCTTTTTTACTGTTTACATACTTAAAGAATTTCTTGGGATTTTTTTTGCTCTCCTCCGCTATGTGTCTTTCATGTTCTATCTTAGCCGTCCTAATTGCACCCTTACATTTCTTATTGCATTCTTTATAAATTCTGAATGCTGTGGATGATCCCTCAACCTTGTATTTTTTGAAGGCCTTCTCCTTTGCTTTTATATGCATTTTTACATTGAAGTTAAGCCATCCAGGATGTTTGTTCGCTCTTTTAAATTTATTACCCAATGGGATACATTGGCTAATGCCCTTATTTAATATGCTCTTAAAGCAAACCCATCTCTCCTCCGTATTCTTTGTTCCTAATATTTTATCCCAATTTATGCCTTTTAGCAAGGTTTGTAGTTTAGGGAAGTTGGCTCTTTTGAAATTCAGTGTCTTTGTGTTCCCTTCATGTCTCCTATTTGTGTGATTTATACTGAAACTAATTGACCTGTGATCGCTGTTACCTAAATTGCCCCGTATTTCCACATCTGTTATCAGGTCTGTATTGTTGGTAATCAGTAGATCTAGTAATGTTTTATTTCTAGTTGGTGCGTCTACCATCTGACCCATAAAATTGTCCTGCAAGACATTAAGGAACTGACGAGCCTTAAATGAATGCGCGGTTCCCTCCGCCCAGTCTATGTCTGGATAATTAAAATCCCCCATTATGATAACACTTCCCATCCTTGCTGCTAATCCAGTTTGTGATAGGAGATCCGTCTCCACTTCCTCCCTCAGGTTAGGGGGCCTATAGCATACTCCCAGTATTATTTTCCCCTTAGCTTCATCCCTTTGGAGCTCTACCCATAAAGATTCCACCTCCTCCCTAGCCCCCTCAGTGATGTCATCTCTCACATTCACTTGTACATTATTCTTGATATATAGGCATACCCCTCCCCCTTTTTTACCCTCTCTATCCTTGCGGTATAGGGTATACCCTTGAATGTTTGCCAGCCAATCATGAGAGCTGTTGAACCAGGTCTCTGAAATTCCCACAAAATCCAAATCCTCCTTGTACAACAGTATCTCTAGTTCACCCATCTTGTCCGCCAGGCTCCTGGCATTGGTGAACATGCCACATAGTTTAGACCGGTCGCATATTGTCCTCGTATTGGGTGTTTCAAGATTGCAACTTGGACTTGCTACTATACTCACCTTGTGTTTTTGTGCTTTGGTTAACCTACCACTAATGCCCCCAATACTACCCTCTGGAATATCTTCCACGCTGGCTATCACTGTCTCTGGACCCTCCCCCCCATCGCCTAGTTTAAAAACCCCTCTAACTTTTTGGCCATCTTCATTCCCAGCAGATCTGCACCCTCCTCATTTAGGTGCAGTCCGTCCCTTCTATAGTACCGGTTACCGACTGAGAAGTCAGCCCAGTCCTCCAGGAACCCAAACCCCTCCTTACTACACCAGCTCTTCAGCCACTTGTTTACTTCCCTAATCTCCCTCTGCCTCTCTGGTGTGGCTCGATGTACCGGTAGTATTCCTGAGAACACTACCTTGGAGGTCCTTTTCCTCAATTTAGCTCCTAAGTCCCTAAAATCGTTCTTTAGGACACTCCATCTGCCTCTGACTTTGTCATTGGTGCCAACGTGCACCATGACAGCCCGGTCTTCCCCAGCCCCTCCCAGTAATCTGTCCACAAGATCCGTGATGTGCCGAACCCGAGCGCCCGGTAGACAACATACTGTTCGGCGCTTCAGGTCTTGGTTACAGATTGCCCTCTCTGTCCTTCTAAGAATTGAGTCCCCTACCACCAGAATCTGTCTTTCCTTTCCCTTTGCTGCCCCCCCACTCTCACTGGAGGAGTTCTTCCCCTGGCAGCTAGGAGAGTCCCTCATCTCCAGCAGTGCTGGTCCCTGACTGGTAACACCAATGTCACTCAATGGAGCGTACTTATTGGGATGCTCCAGTCCTGGATCGGCCTCCCTGGCACTTCCCCCTCTACCCCTCCTGACTGTCACCCATCTACTCTTTGATAGTGCCTGCACCTCTTTGTCTCCACCCGCCTCTGTGCTGGCCCCTGCCGGCACCTGCCGTGTACATTCCTGGCTCACCTTTAGTATAGAGGGACTTCTCAGTGCTGACAGTTGCTTCCCCAGATTCAGAACCTGGGCTTCCAGGGAAACAATGTGCTTACATTTTGCACAGCAGTATTCGCCCTCGATCGGATGATCAAGGAACGCATACATGCGGCAAGATGTACAAAGAATCGCCTCTCCACACCCGCCGGGCATCGTACCTATTAAATTTAGTGAGGATTTGGGGATTTTACCCTGTCCAAATTACCTAACAACTAGCTTCCTGGCACTAATACTCAAGACAATACACAGGTACATGACAAGACAATACACAGGTACACAATACACAAGTACTAACGATCCACACACACTACTCAGACACACTCAGATACTCACACTACACAGGTACTATGACCCCTGTTATAACCTCCTATTTTAAACACTTGTTTTTAACTCCCACTTAATCCAGCTCCACTTACACCAAGCTCCACCTCTTCAAACTGAGCACGCTCAGACTGAGTCCTACAACAAGTTAAATAGGCACCTGGGCACCTGTGAGCAATTAACCACACCCCTTAATTGATAGACTGATGAAACAGAAAAAAAAAAAAAAAAAAGCTATTTAAAAAGTGACAGCAAAAGGCAAATTAAAAACTAAAAGGAAAAGTCCCCAAAATGCAACCCAGCAAACACCAACAGACAGCAGCAATACACACACCAACAGACAGCAGCAATACACACACCAACAGACAGCAGCAATACACACACCAACAGACAGCAGCAAACACCAACAGACAGCAAGACTTGTATACTCTAACACTTGTTTTTAACTCCCACTTAATCCAGCTCCACTTACACCAAGCTCCACCGCTTCAAACTGAGCACGCTCAGACTGAGTCCTACAACAAGTTAAATAGGCACCTGGGCACCTGTGAGCAATTAACCACACCCCTTAATTGATAAACTGATGAAACAGAAAAAAAAAAAAAAAAAAAAAAAAGCTATTTAAAAAGTGACAGCAAAAGGCAAATTAAAAACTAAAAGGAAAAGTCCCCAAAATGCAACCCAGCAAACACCAACAGACAGCAGCAAACACACACCAACAGACAGCAGCAATACACACACCAACAGACAGCAGCAATACACACACCAACAGACAGCAGCAATACACACACCACTTCTGCATGTGTAGGGATGCTGTCTCTTATGGCAACAGTCTTTAACAGTTTCTAATACAAGGTGTAACAGTTCCTTCACTTCCACTACAATCACTTCTTGTAGTTCTTCAGCCCACTGAGCTCCCAGTCTCTCTGACTAGACTAGATTATTCACTGCCATTGAATCCATTGAGCTCCTCCAATCTTCACGGAGGTATCTTCCTCAAGCGTCACCCCCTCCTCCCTGCTGGGTCCCTAGCTTGGCACTCAAGTTACCTCTCAAGCTTCACCCCACTGGCCTGCTCGGTCCCTGGCTTGACACACAAGGCTGCTCTGCAAGCATCACCTCCTCTAGCTGGGTCCCTGGCTTGACACCCACTGAAATTTCCTGATTCTTCACCGTCCCCGGTTGGTGAGAATACTGCTCCGGTACTTGCTTCAGCCACTCACTTTGGTCCTCAGTAAGGTGATGGTTGGTTCTTTAGTGGCGACAGCTTCCCCTTTACCTCCGACTGCGATAAGTTCTCCGGCCAGCAGAACTGTCACCTCTGGCTGGAATGCAAGCCGCAATCCCAACCCTACGCTGCTCTCTTGCTTCTTGACAGGCCCTCAGACAGCCCAGCAGCCAGATGTGCCCGGGATAGGCCCAAACTCCATCCTAGCAGCCCGGGCAATACAACACATGTCCACCCAGACAGCCACCCAGGTGGCACAGAACACTGATCACCTGACTCCACCCGAATATATAGCAGGTCAAGGGATTTAAGAAAACCCCTGCCCATTGGCTGGGATACCCCATATACCCATAATCTGACCTTGCATTGTCCTTCTAATATCTAAAACCACCAGGTACCCGGCCACCTAGTGACAAAAGAGAGAAGTGCAGAAATTACAGACTTATGCCCTGTACACCCGATCGGATTTTCTGACAAAAAATCTTCGATGGGAGCTTGTTGTCGGAAATTCCGACCGTGTGTAGGCTTCATCAGACATTTTCAATCAGAATTTCCATCACACAAAATTCCCACAAAATTTGAGATCTGGATCTCAAATTTTACGACAACAAAATCCGTTGTCGAAAATTCTGATCGTGTGTACAAAATTCCGACGCACAAAATTCCACGCATGCTCGGAATCAAGCAGAAGAGCCGCACTGGCTATTGAACTTAATTTTTCTCGGCTCGTTGTACATGTTGTACGTCACCGCATTCTTGATGTTCAGAATTTCCAAAAAGATTTGTGTGACCGTGTGTATGCAAGACAAGTTTGAGCCAACATCCGTCAGAAAAAAAACATGGATTTTGTTGTTGGAAAATTCTATCGTGTGTACAGGGCATAAGAGTGAAATCAATTGTTCCTAACAATTAGCCATGGTAGCTATACCTGGCAGGTAAATTTAGGAAACAGAAACAAACTCAAATGAAAACGCATTGCTGCACTGTCTGAAAAAATTCATACACTGGAACAGGCACATAAACTATCCCTGAATGAATGAATGAATGAATGAATGAATGAATGATTTGTAAAGTGCTGCAAATGGGAACTGAATCGCCTCAAGGCGCTGGATGCATTCTCTGTTGTCAGCTTCTCAGAAAAGGAAGGTCTTTAGTTTTTTTCTGAAGGCCTGGTGGTTTGCTTCCATGCGGATGTTAGTTGGAAGAGCATTCCATAGTCGAGGTCCTTGGACTGCAAATCTTCGTTCTCCCTTTGCTTTGTAGCGGTATTTGGGAATGGTAAGGAGGTTTTGGTTAGCTGATCGAAGACTGCGATTCGGTGTGTAGTGTTTTATTCTCTTGCGGAGATATGGTGGGGCGTTTCCTTGTATGCATTTGTGGGTGAGGCAGAGGGTCTTGAATGTGATCCGATTCTTCACGGTTAGCCAGTGTAGGCTCTTTAGGGAGGGGGAGATGGATTCCCAGGGTTTTTTTCCTGTTAACAGTCTTGCCGCCGTGTTTTGGATGAGTTGTAAGCGCGCAAGCTGATATTGGGGTAGTCCTACGTAGAGCGAATTTACGTAGTCGAATCGGGAATTGATGATTGTTCCCACCATCTTCAATCTTGTCTTCTTATGGGATGAAGGGGATGAGTCTACGTAGTTGGCGGAGGAGATGGTGGGATCCGCTCACCACTGATCCTATTTGCGCATCCATTGTCATTCCTGAGTCAAAAATGACTCCGAGACTCTTGGCTTTGGTGCTTGGAGAGATGGTCTGTCCAAGGATGGTGGGAGGTGTCCATGGAGTCTTTATTTTGGAATTTTTGTTAGCTTGTAGGAGAAGAAGTTCTGTTTTTGATCCGTTGAGTTTGAGGGAGCTAGTGGTCATCCAGTCATCTATTAAGGTGAGGCATTTCTGTAATTGCTGATGAAGGTCTTTTTGTCCGTTGATGGGTGTCGTCAGCATATGAATGGAAGCAAAGATCGGTTTTCCTGATGATATTGAGAAGTGGGCGGATGTATATGTTGAATAGTACTGGTGACAAGGGGGAGCCTTGAGGGACTCCGCAGGAGACTGCCCGGGTTTCCGAGGTGAATGTTCCTAGTTTCACTGTCTGGGAGCGATTCTCTAAAAAGGATGTAAACCATTTTAGAGCAGAACCTGTAGCTCCTGCTACTTCAGCGAGGCGGACAAGTAAAGTATTGTGGTCCACTGTATCGAATGCTGCACTGAGGTCTAACAGTACCAGGAGACTCTGTTCTCTGTTGTCTGCTGCTTCAAGGGCATCGTCCCATATTTTGAGAAGTGCTGTTTCTGTGCCATGGCCTGGGCGGAAGCCTGATTGCAGAGGGTCCAGGAGGAGGTGTGTGTCCAGGTGGTGTTGTAGCTGCTGTACTACTGCTTTCTCCATAATCTTGGAGATGGCGTTGAGGCTAGTTATTGGTCTGCGGCAGTTAGGGTCCTTAGGGTCGAGATTGGCTTTCTTTAGCAGAGGTTTGACGATGCCTTGCTTGAGGGAGGTTGGCACAGTCCCTTCTTGTAATGATTGATTTATGAGCTGTGTTAAGATAGGGGCCAAGATGTCGGAACATTCTTTAAGCAGTTTAGTGGGGATGATGTCGTTCGGTGATGTGCTGTCTCGAAGGCTTCTGATGATGTTTTTAGTTGTGTCTATGGTGATTGGGGACAAAAAGAAATTCGGTGGTTGAGTGATGTTCGTGTCGATATCCTCTTTTTGCTTTGGTTGAGTGAGGGTGATAGTTGTTTTCTGATGGATTGATTTCCAAATGTTGTCGATTTTCTCGATGAAGAAATCTGATAACTTATTGCAGAATTCTTGAGTATCGTTTCCTGGGGGCTCTAAGCAGGTCGGGTTCATTGACTGAGCAACTATTTTGAAAAGTTCCCGCGGACGTTTTAAGGCGGATGAGATGGTGTCTGAGAAATGTTCTTTTTTGGCTTTGAAGATTGCCTTGTGGTATTTCCCCGTGAGTGCTTTGTAGTTAGCATGGTTTTCCTTGGTGGGATTTCTTCTCCATGCTCTTTCAGCTCTTCTACGTTCTTGCTTGAGTAGGGTGAGAGTACCATTGAACCAACTCGAGTTTTTTTGCGGATGAGTGTTCTACGTTTTGGCGCCATGGAGTCTGCTGTTTGTAGTAATACATTGTTTAGGGAGTTGAGTGTTTGTTCTGTTGAGAGGTTTGAGTTTAGCAAAAGAATTTTGCTTGATAATGTAGTTTTGAAGAGATCAGAGTGAAGTTTCTTCTGAGATCTATTCCAGTGTGTTGCTGTTGCGTGTTTCTGCTTTTGGGGGGTGGTGTTAGTGGTGATTTTAAATTTGATAGCATGGTGGTCCGTCCATGGTAACGGAGTGTTGTCAAATACGTTGATGTCCATATTCTGTTTGAAGATGAGATCTAGAGTGTGTCCTGAACCATGCGTGGGAGAGTTTATCAGTTGTTGAAGGCCAAGTTCTTCCATTTGGTTGATGCAGGCGGTTGCGGTGGGGTCTTGGGCAGAGTTTGCCCACAGGTTAAAATCCCCAAGTACCAGCAGGTTTTTGGTTTTCAAGGTGTGTATCAAGAAGAATTCAGTGAGCGGCGTGAGGAGATTGGTCTTTGGTCCTGGTGGTCTGTAGCATAGTAGTATGTGAATGGTGTCTTGAGGTGTTGTTTGGAGGTGCAGTGAGAGTGTTTCCATGAAAGGCACTGAGTTCTGTACGTTTGGTTTGGTGAACCCAAGATGAGATTTGAAAATCACTGCTAGGCCTCCTCCTTTTTTTCCGATTCTATGCTCAGTTAGGATACTGTAGTTCTCGGGCACCAGTTCAGTTAGGATGGTGTTGCAGTCGGATGTTAGCCAGCTTTCTGTAATGAAGAGGCAATCTATGTTGTTTTCGATGACGAAATCGTGGATTTCCAGCCTGTGCTTGACTGCAGATCTGGTGTTGATCAGGGCGCATGCTAGTTGTTGCGGTTGGATTGGTGTCTCCTTGCATTTCCTGGTTGATTGAGGGTTGGTCCTTAGTAATTGTTCTTTTTTTAGTCTTTTTTGAGTGGCGATCGGTAAAGTTGCAGCAGTGTTTCTTAGCCTGTGGATGGTGTCTGCTGTGTATTTGAAGTTGCACATGATGAGGAGGATGGTGTTGCTAGTAGGAAAGGTGTTCTGATGGTGGTACTGATGTGGTGATGATCCACTTGCGGGGGGATGGAGGGGTCTGATGGCTACCCACTGCTTCTGGAGTGGTGTGTTGATGGGCTAGTGTGGGTGTGGAGGTACTTGAGGAGGTACGGCTGCCTACCCCCCTGTCGTTGATCCAGAGGAAGGCGAAAAACCCCTAGCCACCAGATCGCTCGTTGATCTCTTACAAGCCAGGGAGGAACTTCTGGAAGAGCTAAGTACAGTGGGGCAAAAAAGTATTTAGTCAGCCACCAATTGTACAAGTTAAAGAGAGATAAAAAGATGAGAGGGGCCTGTAATTGTCATCATAGGTATACCTCAACTATGAGAGACAAAATGTGGAAACAAATCCGGACAATCACATTGTCTGATTTTTGAAAGAATTTATTTGCAAATCATGGTGGAAAATAAGTATTTTGTCAATATCAAAAGTTCATCTCAATACTTTGTTATATATCCTTTGTTGGCAATGACAGAGGTCAAACGTTTTCTGTAAGCCTTCACAAGGTTGTCACACACTGTTGCTGGTTTGTTGGCCCATTCCTCCATGCAGATCTCCTCTAGAGCAGTGATGTTTTGGGGCTGTCGCTGGGCAACACGGACTTTCAACTCCCTCCAAAGGTTTTCTATGGGGTTGAGATCTGGAGACTGGCTAGGCCACTCCAGGACCTCGAAATGCTTCTTACGAACCCACTCCTTCATTGGCGGTGTGTTTGGGATCATTGTCATGCTGAAAGACCCAGCCATGTTTCATCTTCAATGTCCTTGCTGATGGGAGGAGGTTTGCACTCAAAATCTCACGATACATGGCCCCATTCATTCTTTCATGTACATGGATCAGTCGCCCTGTTCCCTTTGCAAAGAAACAGCCCCAAAGCATGATGTTGCCACCCCCATGCTTCACAGTAGGTATGGTGTTCTTTGGTTGCAACTCAGCATTCTCTCTCCTCCAAACACGATGAGTTGTGTTTCTACCAAACAGTTCTACTTTGGTTTCATCTGACAATATGACATTCTCCCAATCCTCTTCTGGATCATCCTAATGCTCTCTAGCAAACCTCAGACGGGCCCAGACAGGTACTGGCTTAAGCAGGGGGACATGTCTGGCACTGCGGGATCTGGGTCCCTGGCAGCGTAGTGTGTTACTGATGGTAGCCTTTGTTACATTGGTCCCAGCTCTCTGCAGGTCATTCACTAGGTCCCCCGTGTGGTTCTGGGATTTTTGCTCACCGTTTTTTATTGCAGATTCAGTCTTCCCAGCCTGGTTCAGGTCTACAATTTTGTTTCTGGTGTCCTTCTACAGCTCTTTGGTCTTCACCATAGTGGAGTTTGGAGTGTGACTGTTTGAGGTTGTGGACAGGTGTCTTTTATACTGATAACAAGTTCAAACAGGTGCCATTAATACAGGTAATGAGTGGAGGACAGAGGAGCCTCCTAAATAAGAAGATACAGGTCTGTGAGAGCCAGAAATCTTGCTTGTTTGTAGGTGACCAAATACTTATTATCCACCACAATTTGCAAATAAATTCTTTCAAAAATAAGACAATGTGGTTGTCTGGATTTGTTTCCACATTTTGTCTCTCATAGTTGAGGTATACCTATGATGACAATTACAGGCCTCTCTATCTTTGTAAGTGGGAGAAATTGCACAATTGGTGGCTGACTAAATACTTTTTTGTCCCACTGTAAGACTTTAAAATGTAAATACGTCCTAACACAAAAATTGTTCTACGAATTCGGGAACAAATCAAGGAAATTACTAGCTAGACCACTACAAACCAAAAAAGCTAAAAATACCATACACACAATCAAAGACCCCACAGGCGCTTCATTTGTTTCTCCAGACAATATTGCCAATCAATTTGTTCAATATTTCTCCAAACTCTATAACCTACCTACTACAACTACAACAAATCAAGCTATAGAAAGACAAGAGGCTATAAAGGATTTCCTAACACAATATTGTCAATCCCTTATCACCCCTGAAGACGCGGCGAGTCTAGAACACCCCATTAGTACAGAAGAAATTATGACAGCCCTAAAGCAACTCAAAACAGGTAAAAGTCCGGGCCCAGATGGTCTGACCGTAAGCTACTATAAGACTTTCCAAGAAATACTTACCCCGCATCTCTCTAATGCCCAGTACACACGGTCGGATTTTCCGACGGAAAATGTGTGATAGGACCTTGTCGGAAATTCCGACCGTGTGTAGGCTCCATCACACATTTTCCATCGGATTTTCCGACACACAAAGTTTGAGAGCAGGATATAAAATTTTCCGACAACAAAATCCGTTGTCGGAAATTCCGATCGTGTGTACACAAATGCGATGGACAAAGTGCCACGCATGCTCAGAATAAATAAAGAGATGAAAGCTATTGGCCACTGCCCCGTTTATAGTCCCGACGTACGTGTTTTACGTCACTGCGTTCAGAATGATCGGATTTTCCGACAACTTTGTGTGACTGTGTGTATGCAAGACAAGTTTGAGCCAACATCCGTCGGAAAAAATCCTAGGATTTTGTTGTCGGAATGTCCGAACAAAGTCCGACCGTGTGTGCGGGGCATAAGACATTTAATGCTTTATCTTCTTCTCCACAAGCGAATAGGGATCTACTAGAGGCCCATATTATGCTTAGACCAAAACCAGGCAAAGATGAGACGTTAGTATCAAATTACAGACCTATCTCTCTCCTCAATGTAGACATGAAACTCTATGTCAAAATTCTTGCGAATTGTATACTCCCTCTTCTCCCCAAATTGATTTCACTAGACCAGGTAGGATTTATCCCTGGTAGGGAAGCTAGAGATAACACCATAAAAGCTATCAACATCCACCATTGGCTCTCGACTTCCTACAAACAAGGTTTTTTTTCTGTCCCTCGATGCGGAGAAGGCGTTCCATAGGGTGGCTTGGGACTACATTATGGCAGTGTTGCAGGCTATGGGGTTTTCTGCACACTTTCTCCAATTGATCCTAGCACTATACAGTATTCATCCCCCACTGCCAGAATTAGGGTTAATCGCCGCTTCTCGGACGCCTTCGCCGTCTCGAATGGCAGACGCCAAGGGTGCCCATTATCCCCTCTCATCTTTGTACTAACCTTAGAACCTCTACTGCACAAACTTAGGACTAATTCCAACGTAAAAGGCATTGATATACGAAACAAACATTACAAAGTAGCGGTGTACGCAGATGACATCCTCCTCTTCCTTTCTGACCCTTTAATCACCATACCCAATCTATTGCAGGATTTTACCCGCTTTCAAAAATTATCCAACTTGCAAATAAATTTTGCAAAATCCACAAACACAGAACAAACACTTAGAGCACATCAATTCTTTCAAAACAACGCACTAATCTCTTTTGCTACCCTGTCCTCCTGATTCCCACAGAATAACATTCCTTTTTATAAATTTTTGCAAATCAGACATTTTTTGAATAGCACCAGACCTACCACACAATGGTGTAGCTAACAAAATCCTTTGGAAGAACTTTGCTCTACTGTGAGTCCTCAAAGACATTTGATCTTGACGGTATATGCGCTCCTCTTTGGTGAAATCGACCATAAATCTAACACAGTAATTCAGAAATGGGAAAGTGAGCTCAAGTTAGACCTCCCCAAAGAGGAATGGGATAGTATATATGAACATATTCATAAAGGCTCTATCAACATCTCAGCACAGGAAAACGGTTACAAACTGTATTCACGATGATATCATACTCCAGAACGAACGGATACACATATTCCACCCAACTGTATCACCGATGTGCTGGAGATGTAACCCTAGCTTGGGCTCCCTTCTCCATGTATGGTTGAACTGTATACACGTAAAACCATTCTGGGAAAAAGTACACAATACAATCTCTAAAATGATAACATACACATTGGACTTTACTCCAGCTCATTACCTGTTACATCACACATCACTACCTCAATTCACTTACAGAAGGTCTCTTATGCTTCACCTTATCAATGCGGCTAAACAATGTATACCTTTGTATTGGAGAAATACTAACCCCCCTAAAATATCCAATTGGCTGAAGCGTATTGAGAAGATTGCAGAGATGGAGGACTTTATCTTTAGATAAACAAAACAGGACGAAATATCGAAATACGTGGGCTTGTTGGCTACACTTTAGAAACTCCTCAGAGTTTCAGGAACTACTGTATTATGCAATCCACAACCTCGCCTCACAACGGGAATAAACTAACACTTCCCATCCACGTTCCCTCCTTTGCCAAGGTTATGGTACCCACCATACCCAGTTATATAAGCATCTTTCCCCGTATCGTACATAGCATATTCCCACCCAAATCTTGAAGTAGAACACTTTGACTACTATAATCATAACAAATATGCGCCTTTTATCTGATATTGGATTATTCTTTGAATATAAGGCTATACTTCAGACCTGTCCAGCTTACATCTCCTCATTAATACCCAAGCTTTCCACCAAACATGGGAACTACAACATATTTACCAGATGTGGAGGGCAGCTTATTCCACTTAGTTTACCAACACTGCTAGAACACTGCTAGTGCTGGATTGTATGTGGTTATTAGAGGTACACGGCTATTTGTTTTCTTCTCTTTGTATTGTAGGAGATTTTTAAGGCAGCGTTTATGCTTGTACTGATAGTTTTGTTGCTGTAACCTTTCTAATGCAAGGATTCTGCTAGTACTCCTAGATGTCTATTTCTGTCTTCTGGTTTCGTACATATTCTGTGGTATCCAGACTAATGAAGGGCCACCTTCTGGAATGGTCCATGTTTTTCCACCAAGGTATGCATTCTACATCATTGTGCACACCAGAAGCTTGGCTTACTTACACTGTTATATCTGTAGTTTTTCTCTTGAATAGTTCATATTGTTCTATATTATCTTAGATCCCAAGGGGTCGATGCTCTGGGGAATGTCCTCCAGGGTTCAGAAAATCCGTAAGAGAAGGATATCACCCATGTTGTTATAATTGTGCTCCATGTTCAGAAGGAGAAATATCAAACCATTATGGTAAGCTTGATTTTTTTTTAACCACTTAACAACCGGCCCATAGCTGAATGACGGCTACAGGGAGGTTGCATAAATCTGGGAGGGCGTACAGTGACGGCATACCCATCCATCCTCAGCAATACTCATCCATCCATCCATGCGCAGCCATTCCATCCACTCCGTCCATAACTAGCCATACCCATCCATACTCAGCCATCCCCCGCAATATTCAGCCGTACCCAGCCATACCGAGTCATACCCAGCCATACCCAGCCGTACTCAGTCGTACCCAGCCATACCCAGGCCTACCCAACCATACCATCTATACCCAGCCATACTCAGCCGTACCCATCCATACTCAGCCGTACCCGGCCATACTCATTTATGCTCAGCCATCCCCATCCACAGCTCATCCATCCCCATTCATGCTCATCCATGCCACATCAGTTATCATCCATGCCACATCCATGCCACTACAGTGCCTCAAAAAAGTGTAATAGGTAGTCAAATTAGATTTGAAACTTATGTCCCTAGAACACCTGATGGTGCTCCCTGCATGTTGGTCCTCTGTATGTGGCGACACTGTGGAAAAGTCTCACACATGTGGTATTGCCGTCCTCAGGAGGAGTAGGAGAATCTATTTTGGGGTGTAATTTTTGGTATGTGCATGCTATGTGTAAGAAATATTGTGTAAATGGACAATGTTGTGTAAAAAAAATGTGTTTTCATTTTCTTTACACATTTTCCAAAAACTTGTAGAAAAAAATGACATGTTCAAAAGACTCGATATGCCTCATAGATAATACATTGGGTTGTTTTCTTTCCAAAATGGAGTCCTTTTTGGGGCGTTTCCATTTTTCTGGTTCTCCAGGACCTTCAAAAGTGTAAGAGGTAGTCAAGAAATTATATGTGTAATTTATGCTCCAAGAACGCCTGACGGTGCTCCCTACATGTTGGGCCTCTATATGTGGCCACACTCTGTAAAAGTCTCACACATGTGGTATATCCATACTCAGGAGGAGTAGTAGAATGGGTTTTGGGGTGTAATTTGTGCTATACATATGCTGTGTGTGAGAAATAACCTGCTAATATAACAATTTTGTGAAAAAAAAAAGAAAAAAAAATCTTGATTTTGCAAAGAATTGTGGGAAAAAATTACAACTTCAAAAAAATCACCATGCCTCTTACTAAATACCTGGAAATGTCTACTTTCCAAAAAGGGGTCATTTGGGGGGTATTTGTACTTCCCTGGCTTGTTAGGGTCTCAAGAAATGAGATAGGCCGTCAGTACTTCAGGTGTGATCAGTTTTCAGAGATTGGCACCATAGCTTGTGGACTCTATAACTTTCACAAAGACCAAATAATATACACTGATTTGGGTTACTTTTACCAAGGATATGTAGCAGTATAAATTTTGGCCAAAATATATAAAGAAAAATTACTAATTTGCAAAATGTTATAACAGAAACAAAGAAAAATGCATTTTTTTACAGAATTTTCTGTCTTTTTTCTTTTATAGCGCAAAAAATAAAAAAAAGCGGTGATTAAATACCACCAAAAGAAAGCTCTATTAGTGTGAAAAAAAGGACAAAAAACTCATATGGGTACAGTGTTGCATGACTGAGTAATTGTCATTCAAAATGTGAGAGCACCGAAAGCTGAAAATTGGTGCGGTTAGGAAGGGGGTTTAAGTGCCCGGTGGTCAAGTGGTTAATAGAAACTCTGATATTGGATTAGAAAATTAAAACTTTTAAAGTCCATAAAAGTGATTCTGTAACCACTTTACATTCTACAGCAAGCAACGAGAACCAGCTTCCTCCTACTATAAATCTATTCAAAACTCGCGTTGAAGTATTAAATCAAAATAAAAATGAAAATGAAAATAAGACTGCAGCCGCTGTGCAAAGGTGCTACAACCTTAAAAGTGATAGAAAGTATAAAACAGCGCTGGCAGCCTATATTATACAATACACATCCTAATGATTAGTGTCATATACATCAATGTGTTTGTGACATACAAATCAAAATACAACAAAATAATATATAATATACACAAATCTGTAAAGTGCTTGGTGCTTCTATAAAAGTGCAACGGTGCTCAAAAAACTTTGCAAAATGTGAGGTGACTCTCCCTTCGGTGACCCCACTCACCAAAAACAATAGACCCTCACAGGGCTTTTTTTCTCAGAGAATAGGTGCAGGAACTCCTCTCTCCCGAGACACCCCTTGACTCCGCCCCCTACCCACCTTCAAGCCCCGCTCCTTGGCCCCACTCCTTACCCACCTCCCAGTACCACCCCTTTCAGCACTAAGTATAATTTTGTGCTTTTTTGTATGGAATTTGTTAATGATAATGAAAACAGTAAAATAGATCTAACAACAATGGACACCCAAGGGAAAATAGATCCACCCCAGAACAATGGTCTCCCAACAGCCAGCATCAATAGACCCTCCAGCAGCTAGCAACATTAGACCCCTCCCTCAACACTAATTCCCTCCCAGCAGCGATTGACCTCCTGCAACATAAGACCTACATCAGCAACAATAGATCACCCACCAGCAACAATAGACCTCCCCAGCAAAATAGATCCCCCCAGCACCAATAGATTTCCCAGTAGCCAGCATCAATAGACCCTCCAGCAGTCAGCAACACAGACCCCTCCCTCAACAGTAGGTCCCTCCCAGCAACAACTGACCCCCCAGCAACATAAGATCCACTCCAGCAACAAATGATCTCCTGGAGCAACAGAAGACCTCCACAGTAACAGTAGACCCCCTTTCTCTGCAAAAATAGATCCCCTCCAGCAGAAATAGATTCCCCAGTAGCCAGCATCAATAGACCCTCCATAACATCCCAGCAACCCTTGCCATTACATAAATTCAGTTCGGGAGGTGCCAGAACTGCGTTCCCCCATGTTCCTGCTGAAAAAAAGCCCTGGACCCTCAGCTTCACAGTCTGGGATCAAAAAAGGCAGTAATCTATTGATCTGGGGGTATGTAGGATGGTTCCTCAACAAACTCTTCCAAGAGGGTGCTTCACGACAGAAAGGATATGCCACACTCCATAGATGGGAAAATAGAGAAAAAACTCATAGTGAAATACCGCTTAACATAAATTCTCAAGCGCATTCCAAGCGCCACTTACAGGATTTTTGGCAAAGACAGGCATCAGTAAAACACATCTGAGTTTGCCGCTGTATGGCGTGCGTTCCACAGAGGTGGAAATTGCGTCAATGGTTAGCATGAACAGGAAGTACATTGACGCGTTTCACCCCTCCTCCAGGGTGTCATCAAAGGACATCACTTCCTGTTCCATTGCAATCTATTTATATTTGAGGGAAGATCACTCCTCCCTCTGGGGAGGACGAAGCGACCAATTATGATCAGTGTGAAAAAAAACTTCCTCCTCAAACATCATTTCCTGTTGCCAAATATATATATATATATATAAAACTTTAATATAAACAGAAGCCAAAATGACAAAACTTGCTTATTTGGCTATAATAATACAATAAATCTCATGATGCGATAGACATTTGCAAAAGATTTCCAATACATGATTAAAAATTACTTAAATATTAACAATTTGGAAAAAATGAAAATAAGAAGTACAAAGAACAAATAATAAAAATAAAAATGAAAATAAAATAAAAAAATAGACATAGAAATAATAATAAAAATAAAATAAAAATGAAAATAAAATAAAAATAAAAATGTATTGTATTATTATAGCCAAATAAGCAATTTTGTAATTTTGGCTTCTATTTATATTAAAGTTGTTTATATATATTTGGCAACAGGAAATTATGTTAGAGGAGGAAGTTTGTAATTTTTCACACTGATGGTAATTGGTCGCTTCGTCCTCCCCAGAGGGAAGAGTGATCTTCCCTCAGGTATAAATAGATTGCAATGGAACTGGAAGTGATGTCCTTTGATGACGCCCTGGCGGAGGGGTGAAACGCGTTGACCTACTTCCGGTTCATTCTAACCATTGATGCAATTTCCGCCATACAGCTCGGATGTTTTTTTTACTGAAACCTGTCTTTGCCAAATATCCTGTAAGTGGTGCTTGTAATGTGCTTGATAATTTATATTAAGTGGTATTTCACTATGAGTTTTTTCTCTATTTTCCCATCTATGGAGTGTGGCAAATCCTTTGTGTCGTAAAGCACCCTCTTGGAAGAGTTTGTTGAGAAACCATCCTACATACCCCCAGATCAATAGATCACTGCATTTTTTGATCCCAGACTGTGAAGCTGGGGGTCTATTGTTTTTGGTGAGTGGGGTCACCGAAGGAGGAGTCACCTCACATTTTTCAAAGTTTGGAGCACCATTGCACTTTTATAGAAGCACCAAGCACTTTACAGATTTGTGCATATTATATTATATATCATTTTGTTGTATTTTGATTTGTATGTCACAAACACATTGATGTATATGACACTAATCACTAGGATGTGGATAGTATAATATAGGCTGCCAGAGCTGTTTTATACTTTCTATAGCTTCCTCCTACTGTCTGTCTGAGAAAGCTTTTAACATGTATCTAAAAGTAATGGTCAGGAAAATGATTACACTGAAGAGGCCAAAACTGTCAAATAGTTACATTCTCGGTATACTATGCTTAATGTTATTTTCACTTATTTTTACTCTACAGACAGTGAACTCTGCAAGAAGTGTCCTGAAAATGAATGGCCCAACAAAGCTAAAACTATTTGTATTTACAAGGTCAATGAGTATTTATCATACAAGGAGGACATTCTAGTTTTATTTTTTTCTATAACTTCAGTCATATTTGCTACAACGTCTCTCTTTATACTTGGACTATTTGTTTTTTTTCGGAGCACTCCCATAGTCAAAGCCAATAACCGGAACCTCAGCTTCATTCTGCTTCTCTCCCTCATACTGAGCTTCCTTTCTGTATTTCTGTTCCTTGGCCGTCCTGTGGATATTACATGTATGCTTCAACAAGTCACCTTTGGAATTCCCTTCACCATCTCAGCATCTTCTATCCTAGCCAAAACCATCATGGTCTTCATTGCTTTCAAAGCCACCAGACCTGGAAGCTCTTGTAGAAAATGGGTGGGAATCAAACTTCCCAATACAGTCATGTTATTCTGCTCATCCATTCAGGTTATGAATTGCATTCTCTGGTTGTCCATCTCTCCACCATTTCAGGAGTATGACATGGACTCCTATCCTGGGAAGATCATCATTAAGTGTAATGAAGGGTCAGTTATCGGGTTCTACTTTATGTTGAGTTATATGGGGTTTCTGGCAGCTGTGAGTTTTGTTCTGGCTTTCATGGTGAGGACATTACCGGACAGTTTTAATGAGGCCAAATACATCACCTTCAGCATGCTGGTGTTCTGCAGTGTCTGGATTGCCATGATCCCGGCCTATCTGAGCACCAGAGGGAAATACATGGTGGCTGTGGAGATATTCGCCATACTGACCTCCAGTGCTGGAATATTATTGTGTATGTTTTCTCCAAAACTCTACATTTTACTTTTCAAACCCGAACTTAATACACATAAAACAATGCTGGGGAAAAGAATGTTGTAAATGTAACAAATTGATTCAATGTATAATACTGTAGACCAGATTAAACAAATTCAGCCATATTGTTAAATCATCATCATCATTATGTTTTTTTTGTGTATATTAACTACCTTCTGTCTGCCTATTGTATATAAGTGGATGGAAGGTGGATCTTACAGGGTAGGAAACTATATAACAGCTTCATTTTTTTTTCTTGCTCTTACATGCCCCCTAGCTTGCACAAGCAAAGTACTGTGACTGCACTGTCCATTGAATGGTGCCAATCACAAAAACATGCTATGACCAATCAAAGCATCACACAATGTAACCAACACCTGCAGTTAGCAGCTTGATGCCACTTTGCTCTCACATACTGATCAGTGTGTTAGAGCAGTGTTTCTCAACTCCAGTCCTCAAGGCGCACCAACATGTCATGTTTTCAGGATTTCCCTCAGATGAAATGGCTGTGGTAATTACTAAGGCAGTGAAAACTGATCAAATCACCTGTGCAAAATAGTGGAAATCCTGAAAACATGACCTGTTGGTGTGCCTTGAGGACTGGAGTTGAGAAACACTGTGTTAGAGGAATGAAATCTTCAAGATCACCATCCAGTGTAAGCTTTATCTAGTACAAGTGCAATCCAGTAGCAGTACCAGTACCAGTAGCAGTACCAGAAACAGCTTCAACCATCCCCCTATTATTATTATTATTATTATTTTATTTTTTTTTCAAATATAAGTTTATTCAAAAGCAGGTGGGGCTAAGGGCCCATAGTAACATCATAAATGTGAACAGAATTTGAGGACGCAGCCTCTTATAACAACGTAACAGTAGTCATGACATAATGGTTTTCCAGTACAGGTTTATATTTATGTTATTACATTCTGACCAATAGAATCGACCCTGTGATTGAGCTTAGGCCAGTTTATTTACCCTTCTCCCACCTACTAGTTTTCTTTTTTTTTTTTCCTTCGAAAATAATAGTTATAGAAAGATATGAATAGAGAGAGAAGAAAGAGAAGAGGTTAGGAAGTGATAGGTTCAAAGAGTAGAGGGGACTGGGGTGTGGTACTCGGGTGGGGAGGGGGGGGGACACGGAGGCAGTTCCCAGGTAATATTTGGTGTGTACCTGTCAAGAGGAAAAAGCCACGTTAATTGGCTTCCATTATCTACTTCAGCTCACGGTTGTGCCAGTAAATTTTGGCCTTCGTTAGAGTATATGTATATAAGCCATTGTGACCAGGTTTTGGTGTATAATTCAGCTTGGTTGTGGGCTGTGAGGATAAGACCCTCCATCTTCCTGATATCTTCTACTTTTTTTAACCACATGCCTACAGTTGGAGGTCTGGAAGTCTTCCACAGCAGATTGACACATGCTTTGGCCACATCTAGGAGATGTCGGATCAGTGATTTTTTGTATGATTTTCTGGATACAGTAGTGGCATGTAATAAGAAGAGACCAGGATCCGCCACCATAGGGCGTTCCGTAAATTTCTGAATCGTCTGCTGTATGGACCTCCAGAACTGCTCCAACTTCCGGCAGGTCCAGAAAACATGAAGAATTGAGCCCCGTTCCTCCCCGCATCTCCAACATAGGCCAGAGGAGGTTGGGAAAAATTTCTGCAGTTTGTCAGGAGTGTTGTACCATCTAGTCACTAATTTATAGTTGGTCTCCTGCATTTTTGTGCATATTGAGGATTTAAATGTAAAGTAGAGTATGTTTTGATTTTGCCGTGGTGTAAAACTGCACTGCAAATCTCTTTCCCAAGTTCCAATGGTGGGGATTTGATAATTCTCTGGTGGTGTAATCAGCAGTTGGTAGGTAGCTGACAATGAGTGTGGTAGAGCATCCTCCCCTGAGCAGTATATTTCAAGTGTATTCAATGCCCGATCAAAGTTCTCGGGAGGTGGTAACGACTTCAGGAAATGGTTAAGCTGTAATGCTCTCCAGAGATTTAGGCGGAACGGTCCATCCATTTTCATCAGCTCTTCTATGGATGGCCACTTTCCATTTATTATGAAATGGGAAGCTTGTGAATACCCTGCATTACGTAGGGAACGGAATACTGGATCCGTACAACCTGGACTGAATTCTGGTGTTCCCAGAATCGGATGTAATGGGGACCCATGGGGGTGTAAGATGTAGTCTAGTAAAAATAGATGAGCAAATTCGTGTAGTTATTCCTATCAGGGGGTGATTTTTCATATTCCCAGGTAGCAAATCATGGCACCACGGGGCTCTGTCTAGAGGTATAGCACATTGGGCTTGTTCCAATTGGGTCCATAACTTGGTGGTGTTGTGTCGGTTCCAGTCAATAAGTCTGGTCAAGTGGGTTGCTTGTTGATATTTGCAGATATCTGGAACCGCCAGGCCTCCATATAATTTGGGCAGCGTAAGCTGCTTTCTGTTAATCCTAGGTCTCTTATGTGACCAAATAAAGTCCAGAAATAGGCTGTTGGTTTGGTCAAAATAGCGGGTGGGTATTTGAATCGGAAGGGCCTGCATGAGGTAGAGAAATTTTGGTAGGATGCACATCTTAAGAATGTTACACCTACCAAACCAGGAGTGTAGGCCTGTGCCGTGGATAGTAATGGGGGAAAGTTCAGAGCAAATATTTGGGATATTTTGGGAGGAATATAAGTGCCTAGGTACTTCAGGGCGGTTTTGGTACATTTAAATTCGAAACTATCCTGCAATGTGTTGAGGAGACGTAAGGGGAGCCCAATATTATTATTATTATACAGGAATTATATAGCGCTGACAGTTTATGAAGCACTTTACAACATAAGGTCAGACAGTACAATTACAATACAATTCAATACAGGAGGAATCAGAGGACCCTGCTCATTAAAGCTTACACTCTAAGAGGATGGGTCAAGAGATACACAAGGTAATAACTGTGGGGGATGGGCTGATTGAGAAAATAAGTTGTACAGTTCTTAATTGAGGGCCAAATAGGTTTTTATGAAGAGATGAGTTTTCAGGGATCATCTGAAAGTGGACAGATTAGTAGATAATTGGACAGATAGGGGTAGAGAGTTCCAGAGGATAGGAGAGGTCCTGGAGAAGTCCTGGAGGTGAGTGTGGGATGAGGTGACAAGGGAACTAGAGAGCAGGGGGTCTTTGAAGGAACAAAGAGAATAATTTAGTTGTTTATTTTTTTTACTAGGTTAGTGGTGTTGCTGGGGGCCGAGTTGTGGATGCTTTGTAAGTTATTGTTAGTATCTTGAATTTAATTTGTTGAGTGAGTGGAAGCCAGTGGAGGGATTGGTGGAGAGGGGTAGCAGACGCTGAGCGGTTTGTAGGGTGGATGAGCCTGGCAGCAGCATTCATGATGCACTGAAGGAGAGAGTTGCAGTAGTCAAGGTGAGAGATGACCAGCGAGTGATTTAGAATCATTGTGATGTCATTGGTTAAGAAGGGGCATATCTTGGAGATGTTGCGGATGTTGAGGTGGAAAGCTATGGACAGTGATTGGATGTGGGGTCGAAAGGAGAGTTCAGAGTCCAGGACTACATCTAGGACTTTGGCATGGGGGAACAGGTTGATAGTTGAGCTGTTGATTTTGACAGAGAAATCAGGGGAAGAGCAATGAGGGGGAGGAAATATTATGAGCTCAGTTTCGGATAGATTGAGTTTGAGGACGTGGTGTGACATAGAGGCTGATATCTCTGTTAGTAAGTTGGTGAAAAGTGAGGAGACTGATGGAGTGAGCTGAGGTAGAGAGATAGATTTGGGTGTCATCTGCATAGAAGTGGAGGTCCAAGAACATTTACCCCTCTACAGTATATGTAGACAATTGTTTTCTTTCAACCTTTTCTGTTCTACCATGACTGTCCCTCTGAGCACAAATCCAGATCCATAAAGGCATGCATTGATATGTTTGGTGTGGAGGAACTCAAATGTCATGAACACAGTCCTGACCTAAACCTTATTGTGAGTCAGGTCTTCTCATCCAACATCCAATCCCCACCCATGTCAGCTGACCAATCCCCATCCAATGTCTGCACACTGTATAATCAACAATGACATCACACCTATCACAATGACATCACACCTATCACAGTGACATCACACGTATCCCAATGACATCACACCTATAACAATGACATCACACCTATCACAATGACATCACACCTATCACAGTGAAAAATTGAACTCAAACCCCATTAAGAAGTACAAATCTAAACTCAAATAATTAACTTAAAAATCACACAAACACGATATCCTAGATAAGAGGGAATATAGATATCTGGTACCAGATGCACCGAGGTTGCCAGTAATCTACCAAGAACCTAAAGTCCATAAAAATCAGACTGACCCACCAGGGAGAGGAATTGTCAGTGGGGTGGACTCCCTTTTCTCTAGAATGGGAGAGTACATCGATCATTATTTACAACCACTGGCACAACAATTCCCATCCTATCTTAGAGACAGGAAGCAATTGATCAATATCTTAGATAACTTTCCATATGAAGAAAATGTGATCCTAGTCACACTAGATGTAGATTCCCTCTATACAAACATAAGACAAGATGATGTTCTCAGAGACGTGGAATGGACCTTCAACAGACTATTGGGAATCCCCACAGCAAACTTTTATCATTGATGACTTAGAATTGGTTATGAGGAGCAACTATTTCTTCATAACAAAACCTACTATCACCAACATAAAGGTGTAGCTATGGGGCAAAGTATGAACCCGGTGTGACAAACACTTTTATAAGTAAGTGGGAAGAAGAGGAAATATATGATAACCCTAGGCCTGGAGTATCTCTATAGGTATATAGATGATGTGATCATTCTGTGGAGGGGGACAGAGGACGGCTTAGAAGAGTATTTAGAGGAGATCAATAACAATAAGTACCACATCTCTTTTTCAGGAGGATGGAATCCCAAACAAACTCATTTCTTAGATGTAGTAGTATACCTACAAGCAGATCAGATATAGACACGTACTTTCTTCAAAGAGATGGACCATAATGGGTATATCCCCACACACAGCTCCCATCATCCCAGATGTCTATGGGGTATACTCAAGGGCAGTGGCGTAGCGTGGGTTGCCAGCACCCGGGGCAAGGCAAATAATTTGCACCCCCTAACCTGCAGACTTTAAGCACTCCTTAAGTCCCTTCAAATACAATAGTACTGACCTACCTGATTCCTATACTGACCACTACACTAACCTACTTGATTTCAACACTGACCAACCTGATTCCTTTACTGACCATTACACACTACACTGACCACTATACTATACTGTCCACTACACTGAGAACTACACTGACCACTACACTGTCCACTACACTATACTGACCACTATACTATACTGACCACTATACTATACTGTCCACTACACTGCACTGTCCACTACACTATACTTACCACTATACTATACTGACCACTATACTATACTGTCCACTACACTACACTGTCCACTACACTATACTGACCACTACACTATACTGACCACTATACTATACTGTCCACTACACTATACTGTCCACTACACTGAGAACTACACTGATCAATACACTGTCCACTACACTACACTGTCCACTACACTACACTGTCCACTACACTACACTGAGAACTACACTGATCACTACACTACACTGTCCACTACACTATACTGACCACTATACTATACTGTCCACTACACTACACTGACCACTACACTATACTGTCCACTACACTACACTGAGAACTACACTGATCACTACACTGTCCACTACACTGTCCACTACACTATACTGACCACTATACTATACTGTCCACTACACTACACTGACCACTATACTATACTGTCCAGTACACTGATAACTACACTGTCCACTATACTATACTGTCCACTACACTGAGAACTACACTGACCACTATACTATACTGTCCACTACACTGAGAACTACACTGACCACTATACTATACTGTCCACTACACTGAGAACTACATTGACCACTATACTATACTGTCCACTACACTGAGAACTACACTAACCACTGTACTATACTGTCCACTACACTGAGAACTACACTGACCACTATACTATACTGACCCCTACACCGAGAACTACAATGACCACTATACTGACCACTATACTGTCCACTACACTAACTGACCACCATACTACACTAACTGACCACCATACTACACTACTCTGACCACTATACTACACTAACCGACCACCATACTACACTAACTGACCACCATACTACACTAACTGACCAATATACTACACTAACCGACCACCATAATACACTAACTGAAACACCATCCTACACTAACTAACCCCCATACTACACTAACTGACCACCATACTACACTAACTCACCACCATACTACACTTACTAACCCCTATACTACACTAACTGACCACCATACTACACTAACTGACTTTCTCTCTCTCTCCCCCCGTGGCCAGTAACATGACTCTCACGAGGGAGTCTCACTCACCTTCGTGTCTGGCTGACCTGCATCAGTCCGGAGGAGGAGAGGACAGTGGCGGCTCACATTGCTTCTCTCCCCCGTGCTCTAGCTGCCATGTTCAGTGTCCGGCGCAGCGCACTGTGATTGGGCGTATGGGGGTCATGTGCGGAGGCGTGTCTTCAGGAGCGATCGCGGACAGGCTCTACGCCTCACATGACCCCCATGCGCCCAATCACAGGGTACCGGACACTGAAGATGGCAGCCGGAGCCTAGGGACACAGGAATTTAAAATTAGGAGGAGGCAGCCAGTGACACATACTGGCGCCCCCCTAAATGTCGCGCCCGGGGCCACGGCACCCCCTGCACCCCCTACGCTACACCACTGCCCAAGGGTCAAATGATGAGGATCTTTAGAGTCTGCAAAGACATAGAGGAGTACAAAAAACAGGCCGAGGTACTGATTGAAAGATTTGTGGTAAAAGGCTATAAGAAAAATAATTTGAGAGATGTAGAAAAAGAAATGGAAGCTATGGACAGGAGGGAATTGCTGAGGGATAAACCAAAAAAAGAAAATATGGGATGGTACTAATTTCAGATTACCACAGACAGTATAAGGAATTTGAAAAAGTAATATATGGACATCGGTCCATTCTCCTCCGAGACAACATCCTGGTGAAGATCCTACTGGATAGGCCAAGAATTGTGTACCGGTGGACCCCAATCTGAGGGACAAATTGGTGCATAAAGTACCGGACTCCCCTAAATGATTGGGAATGTTTTTGGATCACAAAGGGTTCTACACATGTGGTAGATGTATGGTGTGCAGGACAGTGAAAGAAAGACCCAGGAAAACCATTACATTTAAATCCTCAGTCACTAACAAGGAATATAAAATAGACAAACTGATTACTTGTCAAAGCTCCCATGTAACATACTTGCTCGCTGGTCCTTGTGGCCACCAATATGTTGGCCGGACAACTAGACAATTATGTGTAAGAATTTGGGAACATCTAAACAACATAAGAAAGGAGTATAAAAACCATAGTCTGTCCCAACATTTTAGAATGTATCATAACAGGGACCCCAGTATGTTACAAGTATGTGGGATAGACAAAATAGACCCACATTGGGGGGGGGGAATTAATATGACCCGAGAAGTATTCCAAAAAGAGACCCGCTGGATACATGATCTGGGTACACTCAGTCCGGCAGGCCTGAACATTGAAATAGACATTAATTGTTTTATATCAATTTTTAAAGTTTAATTTTTTAATATTGTATTAAGAATTGTAAATAACAGACAATCGTGAAGTCCCCACCCAAAATAAAACAAGAGGGGTCCATGTATTCACCAACTGAGATGATAGGTGAACACAGTACACATATATCAAGTAGATATGATTACTAATTGGAAAGGTAATTATGTCTCCAGTAAGGGGTGACATCATACACATTTCATTGCAGCAAACATTTTTATTTTTATATATATATATATTTTTTTACTTCATTTATTTTCAGTTATTTATATATTTTATCTTAATTTTTTTCATTGTTGGCATTTTTTCATTTTTTATTTTAATTCTATAAAAAAAAACATAAATACAATGTATTGTAGCTCCTAGGTGTGTTATATTATTCACGCTGAGTCCCAATTTAAAATTAAATAAAAATAAATAAAATAAATAGCAATTCCAATAAAAAAAATAATAAATTACATTTAAAAAAAGGACCCCTAACTGCCATTGTAAGATCTAAAAATCTAGAGCATCATTTATTCACAGAAAAAAAAAGAAAACTCCTAAAAGATTTTTTTTTTTCTCATTTAAGCGTAATAATAAATTATTTGCTCCAGGCCCAAGTTTGAACAGAACTCCCAACATCCAAATCTAGAAATCAACATTAAAGTGTCATTTATTCACTTAAAAATAAATATTGTGTTCCTATGTTCACAGGAATAAATTATTTGCACTAGGCCCCCATTTTGAACGAGACCCCCAACATATGTAAACAATGCAGAGCTCCGCCCTGTTGGTGGGGATGGAATGGACTTTGTTTTCCTGCACATGTACACATAAACACTGGCTAGGCACACATTTAACCCTTTAATCGCCCCTGATGTTAACCCCTTCCAAGCGAGTGTCATTAGTGCAGTGACAGTGCATATTTTTAGCACTGATCACTGCATTGGTGTCACTGGTCCCCAAAAAAGTGTCGCTATTGCCGCGTACACACGGTCGGACAACAAATGTTCAATGGGACCTTGTTGTCGGAAATTCTGACCATGTGTAGGCTCCATCGGACATTTTCCATGGGAATTTCCGACACACAAAATTTGAGATCTGGATTTTCAGAGATCGGAAATTCAGAGCGTGTGTACACAATTCCGGTGCACAAAATTCCACGCATGCTCGGAATCAAGCAGAAGAGCCGCACTGGCTATTGAACTTCATTTTTCTCGTCTCGTCGTACGTCTTGTATGTCACCACGTTCTTGATGTTCGTAATTTCTGACAACATTTGTGTGACCGTGTGTATGCAAGACAAGTTTGAGCCAACATCCGTCGGAAAAGATCCATGGATTTTGTTGTCGGAATGTGCGATCGTGTGTACAGGGCATTAGTGTTCGTCTGTCCACCGAAATATCGCAGTCCCGCTATAAGTCTCCAATTGCCACCATTACTAGTAAAAAGATAAAAATAAATAAAAATTCCAGTTTATATCCCATAGTTTGTAGACATTATAACTTTTGCACAAACCAATCAATATACACTTATTGGGATTTTTTTACTACCAAGAAATGTAGCAGAAATTACCTAAATATATGAAGAAATTTGATTTTTTACATTTTTTCATTGAATGTTTTATAGCAGAATGTAAAAATATTGTTTTTTTTTTTCCAAAATTGTTGGTCTTTTTTTGTTTATAGCACAAAAGATTTAATCCCACAAAAGTGATCAAATATCACCAAAATAAATCTCTATTTGTGGGAAAAAGGGACAAACATTGTATTTGTGTACAGTGTCGCACGACCGCACAATTGTCAGTTAAAGTAACGCAGTGCCGTATCGCAAAAAATGGCCTGGTCATGAAGGGGGTAAATCTCCTGAAGGTTATACCAAATTTCCTCTGTGAGCCCAGAAGAGACGAGCATTTCATCACCACAGGGGGCGGAGCTGTCATTATCCGGATTCTATAGCTGGGAAGGGGGCTACTCAAGCATGGTCTGTGCTTTATTAGCTGCAGTGGGGGGGCAGGGGAGATATTAGAGGTCTAATAGTCCCCTGATATCTCCATAAGGAGAACCCGTCATCTGTTCATACTATCACACTGGGACTTGTTAGCCCCTTGTGACAGCAATAAAGGTAAATAAAAAACATTGTTAAACAATGTAAAAGATAATAAAATAAATGTAAAATAATGAAAAAGTGACCCTGTCTCTCTGTGGACACATGAGAGTGCAAAATAACTGTAAAAGCTTTTATAGTGCCCCCTATGGACAATTTGGGGTACCATGGCCCTTCAGCTTTTCACAGATGTGGTCAGTTTTAAGGTGTGACATGTTTGGTATCTGTTTACTCGATGCAACCCCGTCCTTTATCATTTATGATTTTCATCAATAATTGGATGTTATATTTTGGGTTTAAGTGCATTAAAATTAAGTAATTTTGCCAGACAAGTTTTTTAAAAGGAAGCCTGTCTATTACTGAAGTAGAATGGAAAAACAATTATAATTTGTAACAAAAAAGAACCCTAGTAAACCATACATGGAGTGTATTGTACCGCTCATGCATGCATATTTATGCTATACACTAGATCAGGGGTCTTCAAACTACGGCCCTCCAGTTGTTCAGGAACTACAATTCCCATCATGCTTAGTCATGTCTGTGAATGTCAGAGTTTTGCAATGCCTCATGGGATGTGTAGTTCTGCAACAGCTGGAGGGCCGTAGTTTGAGGATCCCTGCACTAGATGATGTATGATGAACACACATACATTTTTTTTTCTATGACAGCATAGTGTACAGGATTTTTTCTGACATGTCATTTAGCTTACTGCATGCACAATTTATTACACAAGAAGCCACGCACATTGTTTTATTAATTCATTAATTAATGTATTGATGAATTTCTTTTAAGTAAAATGTTGATCTGTATTATGTACTTATAGGGGCAAAATGTCCAAAAACATCAATAGAATTTCAACAATAATAACAAACTAGAGCTGCAATGTACACATTAAACATCCATGTAGAGTTTATTAATTATTTGTATAGTGCTAGTTACAAAAAATAAATAATAATAATAATAATAATAATAAATGTTAGTACTTAAAATGTATTTTTTAATATCATTTATATGAATTTAATTATACTTTAATACATTTTAATTTAAAATTTTATTTAATGTATTATTTATTTAATATTATGATTACTTAACATTTTTATTTGTATTTTATTACTATTCACCTAAACTAGGTGGGTGAATGAATAGTTAAAGTGAAGAGACATAGTAAGACTTGTATGATGACAGTCTGTATTGGAAAGCAGATGGTGATCAGTAAATTCAGCGTCTGTTTTCTGGGGGAATCGGGCAGAAACTTTCATCCAATAAAATCTCAGGTTTGTTGTTCTTTGGTGACTTTTGTTCTATTGTGAATGGAGCGGTCCCACCACTGTAATCATGTGCCGGTCTTGTGGTATCTCTAGGGGGCGCTCAGCTCAGGTGTCAGTAGTCCCGGGAGAACGGCACACAGAAGGTTTACAATCACTCTAATAATGAAGAATGATGTCACCGGCTTTACTATTCTCTACAATCTGCTGCCATGTGTGAGATATTGTCACAACATTCTAAATGTGACTCTAAACTTTCATCCAATAGAACAAACTCCGGCTGTTCCCTGAAGAAGATGTCTAATAATACTTTACTAAAGAACTGCTTTCCAGGATCTGCAATGCCGAGGAATAAAAGTTATAAAGTTTAGTAGTTTCCTTTGCTGGATATTCAGGTTATATTACATATAAAATATAGATGCAAGATTACAAAATAATTTAATTGTTATTAGCATGTAAAATATTAAGAAAAATGTATATTATAATTAAAGATTAAATGTACTGTTCAATAAAATATAAATACTACTACTACTACTAATAATAATAATAATAATAGAAATAATAATTATCATTATTATTATTTATCAAGAAATGTTATTTACAGATGGCTTGAGGACCTGACCTCTTGCTTTTTTTTTAACCACTTCCTCTCTCACACCTGTACCCCACCTATAGACCAGAGCAATGTTTACATTTCTCTATGAACTCAATGATGCAGTAACAGTAACAATTGAATACATATATAATTTCTCTTAAACAAAAACAAAAATACTTTTATTGCTGATATTGCCTTGCAAAAATGTTTTTATTTTGTAAGCAAGCCATAGACAAAAAAGTAGCCAAACTTAAAGCTGTACTCCAGGATAAATGTAAAGTAGTGGTAGAAGTACCACTTCTATATATGATGTTCGGCTCTCACCAAACAGGAGGCTGAATGGCAAAGGTTCAGATATTTGGAAAATTGGCCAAACAGCCACAGGTCAGTCCAAATCTAAGTTCAGACCAAAATGTTGGCTCATCCCTATTCTTCTCCCGTAAGACCATTCCGGCCCCCACCATCATGTGGAAGGTAATATTAATAAGTCACTCCACCATGGGGTCAACAGAATGATCCACCTGACCACAGACACATGGTCCAGCAAGTCATGGCAGAGATGTTATATATCATTCATCACCCACTGGGTAACTCTGCTGGCAGACAGAAAGGATGCAGGATGGCATCAGTTGGCTACAAACTCTTCTCTTTTGCTTCAAAAGATCCTATATGTCAGGGTACCTATCTAGGAATAGCTGCACCACCAGGTTGGGACATGTCCCAGAGAAGGCATATATGGGAACCTACCCTGCTGAAGGGCAGACAACAGGCTGGTGCTGTTGTCATACATGACTTTTCCTGGCACAAGATGGAGTGTCACCTCCGGGCCTGCCCCCGCAGAGCTTACAGAATCTCTGCCCCAGTGTGGATCCTGCCCCCTAGACATACCAGATGTAACACTGCATGGCATCATTTTGCCTAAAGCCATTGTATAATCTATTGAACACTTGTGGGGGACTGCTGTTTCAGAGGAAAACTCACCCGATGCAATCTGCTCATTCTATGGCCAGCATATAGTATCCTGCCTAAGCAAGCTTAAAAGTTGTGGTGAAAATCTGATAACATGTACCACCCTGATTCATTGCTGGAAAAAAATAAAATATAATTTCTTAGTTCTAGCTGCAGGCTACTTGCTCTCTCCCTCAGAAAAGGGGGCCTGACCAAAAAGGATTAAACGCTTAGCAGCAAAACTGTCACATTTTCCTTTATTCAGTCTGTAAAAAAGGAAGACATTTTGTCACATACCTGGTAGGTGGAGCCCGGAATGCAGGGAACGACCTCTCGTATACCTCCGACTCAGGAACCCTGGTAGTGATGACAGGGGCTCGAGAGTGCGAAGGGGCACAAGTGCCTGACTGGAAAGCTGGAGCAGAGGGCTGGATCCTGTAGTCAGCTGGGAGGTGTCCTGTAGTCCAGCAGCAGGATATAGACAGCAGGGAGGTGACTTGTAGTCCAGCAGCAGGATGAAGACAGCAGGGAGGTGTCTTGTAGTCCAGCAGCAGGGTGCAGACAGCAGGGAGGTGTCTTGTAGTCCAGCAGCAGGATGCAGACAGCAGGGAGGTGTCTTGTAGTCCAGCAGCAGGATGTAGACAGCAGGGAGGTGTCTTGAAGTCCAGCAGCAGGATGCAGACAGCAGGAAGGTGTCTTGTAGTCCAACAGCAGGATGCAGACAGCAGGGTGGTGTCTTGTAGTCCAGCAGCAGGATTCAGACAGCAGGGAGGTGTCTTGTAGTCCAGCAGCAGGATGCAGACAGCAGGGTACAGGCAGGCCGGGTCAAAACACAGGCAGGCAGATCAGGTACAGAAGGGTAATCCAGAAGAGTAGTCAAAGTCCAGAGCCAAGATCAGGGCAGGCAGCAAACAGGGTAGTCAAGAGCAGTCCAACAGGTAACAGGTTGCAAGTACAGAACACAGGTAGCAAGGCGGCAGGGGTCTTAAGGAACACTGTAGACCGGACAGCAAGGCAGCAATGGAACAGTCCCCTTTTTATAGCATATCTTTGGCGCCAAGTGCTGTCATAGGGAGTGTGCACGCTCCTGCGCGCGCCCGTGTGCCGCTATTGGTGCTATTGCACATGCACATGCGCCGGATGGCGCTTCTGTGCACAGGCACTCTTTTAATCTTTCTATTGCTGGAATGCTTGCGAGAAGGCTTTTCCTGACATTGCCCCCCTCCAATGGGCAGCCTCCGTATGCCCAACTGGGCCATTTTACTAGGATGGGATGGATCTCTTAAAGGCTAGAATTAGTCTCTTGGCGTGGATGTTAGTCTCTGGTTCCCAAGAGTTATCCTCAGGACCGTACCCTTTCCATTTGACCAGATACTGAATCTGGTTGCATCTTTTCCGGCAATCTATGATTGACTCCACCTCAAATTTCTCTTCACCGTCGATGAGCACAGGTTCAGGAGGACCAGTGTTTCGGTTAAGGAAGGGATCCGGAACTGAAGGTTTAAGGAGAGCCACATAAAAGATGAATGCAAATGCAAAATGACTCTGGTAGTTTTAATTCATAAGCCACATCATTGATCTTTCTTACCACTGGGAAGGGACCCACAAACTTAAGGCACAATTTCCTGGAAGGGCAAGCCAACTTCAGATTCAGGGTAGACAGCCAGACTTGATCTCCTATCTTCAGGTCAAGCTCCCCTCTCCTCTTTTTGTCAAATGTCACCTTGTTCCGTTCCTGAGTCTTTGACATGGTCTCTTGGAGTAGCCTGTTGTTTGCACTAAAAAAACTCAAGGTTTCTTGGACAGCCGGTACTGAACACTCCGGAACGTTGTTGGACAAAAACAAGGGGTGAAAACCATAGTTCGCAAAAAATGGAGACTGGTTAGTTGCAGAGTGATCAGAATTATTGTAAGCAAACTCAGCCAGAGGTAATAGGGGAACCCAGTCATCTTGGGAAAAACAAGAATAGCACCGTAAGTATTGCTCCAAGGTCTGGTTTGTTCGTTCGGTCTGACCATTAGTCTGGGGATGGTAAGCAGAAGAGAAGGAGAGGTCAATCTTCAGGGATCCACATAGAGCTCTCCAGAACTTGGATGTAACTTGCACCCCTCGATCAGATACCATGTTTGCAGGTATACCATGGAGCCTTACAATCTCTTTAATAAAGATCCCCGCGGTCTCGGAAGCAGAGGGGGTACCCTTCATGGGCAGGAAGTGAGCCATCTTGGAAAGTCTGTCAACCACTACGAAAATAGTGGTGTAGCCCTCGGATGGTGGTAATTCAACGATAAAAGCCATGGAGATCATCCTCCATGGTCTTTCCGGAACAGGAAGAGGTCTTAGCAACCCCCAAGCCTTGGTCTTGCTGCCCTTGTTTTGAATGCAGGTAATGCATGATTCCACATAGTGTTTACAATCCTCCCATAGCTGAGGCCACCAAAATGTGCGTTGGAGAAGTTCGGAGGTCTTGTGTATCCCGAAGTGGCCAGCTAATTTGTGGTCATGACAGGATTTGAGAACAGCAACCCATGTTTGTTGTGGCACGAAGATCTTATCCTTGTGCCATAATAATTTGTCTCTGGACTGTAGAGTGACATCTGCTGGAAGGGGAGTTGTTGAAGATGCCTGTCTGATTTGAGACAGCAGGTCTCCTTGAAGCATCAGAAAGTTCCCAGGAGCAAGAATGGTGTCATGGGGAGAAGGAGCTTCAGGTTCACTGAACATCCGGGACAGCACATCTGGTTTGGTATTTTTTGATCCCGGCCTGTAAGTAATGTGAAAAGTGAACCTGGTGAAGAAGAGTGCCCACCTGGCCAGGCGTGGTTTCAATCTTTTGGCAACCTTCAGGTACTCTAGATTCTTGTGGTTGGTGTACACCAGAATAGGATGGGCCGCTCCCTCCAGGAGGTAGCGCCATTCCTCAAGTGCGGCTTTGATTGCTAGTAGCTCCCTGTCCCCAACATCGTAATTCCTTTCGGCTTCGGTTAACCTGCGGGAGAAGAACGCCACTGGATGCAATAAAGCCTTGGAGCCTTGTCTCTGCGAAAGTACCGCTCCTACTGCTATCTCGGAAGCATCTACCTCCAGTATGTAGGGTAAAGCTGGATCGGGGTGCTTCAGGACGGAGGCTGACACAAATTGGTCTTTCAAGGAGGTAAAAGCAGCTTGAGCCTCAGGGGACCATTGGAACCGGGTGCCTTGCCGAGTCAGTCTTGTGATGGGAGTGATGATAGAAGAAAATCCCCTGATGAATTTGCGATAGAAATTTGCAAAACCCACAAAGCGCTGCACTCCTTTCTTGTCCGTAGGAGCCGGCCAATCCAAGATGGCAGAGACCTTCTGTGGATCCATCTTGATACCATCTATGGAAATGATCAGACCCAGAAACTGAATGCTTTGGCGTTCAAATTCGCACTTCTCAGGTTTGGCGTGAAGGCCATGTTGGCGGAGCCGGGTTAAAACTTTCTTGACATGTTCTCGGTGGATAGACAGGGAAGAAGAGAAGATCAAGATATCATCCAGATAAACTATGATGAACAGATCAAGGTAGTCTCTAAAGATATCATTCACGAAATGCTGGAAAGTGGCAGGAGCATTACATAACCCAAAGGGCATGTAACAAAGGTGACTTGTAGTCCAGCAGCAGGATGCAGACAGCAGGGAGGTGTCTTGTAGTCCAGCAGCAGGATGCAGACAGCAGGGAGGTGTCTTGTAGTCCAGCAGCAGGATGCAGACAGCAGGGAGGTGTCTTGTAGTCCAGCAGCAGGATGCAGACAGCAGGGAGGTGTCTTGTAGTCCAGCAGCAGGATGCAGACAGCAGGGTACAGGTAGGCCGGGTCGAAACACAGGCGGGCAGATCAGGTACAGAAGGGTAATCCAGAAGAGTAGTCAAAGTCCAGAGCCGAGATCAGGGCAGGCAGCAAACAGGGTAGTCAAGAGCAGTCCAACAGGTAACAGGTTGCAAGTACAGAACACAGGTAGCAAGGCGGCAGGGGTCTTCAGGAATGCTGTAGACCGGACAGCAAGGCAGCAATGGAACAGTCCCCTTTTTATAGCACATCTTTGGCGCCAAGTGCTGGAATAGGGAGCGCGTGCGCTCCTGCACGCGACCATGTGTCGCTATTGGCGCTATTGCACGTGCGCCGGATGGCGCTTCTGTGCACAGGCACTCTTTTAATTTTTTCTATTGCTGGAATGCTTGCGAGAAGGCTTTTCCTGACACATTTATTTATTTGCACATGTAATCTTACTCTTTCCCTCATAAATTGTCACTTATCCAATGAAGGCCTGAAAAGTGTGGTGCAATTCTGTTCAATGTTTATGTTTCCAATTTAAAACAAAAATTATCTAACTTTTAGTTCTAGATGTAAGATGCCCATTCTGTCACCCAGAAATAGAAGCCTCCCCTTCCCCCCTAATATCTGTTGTGCAAATCTCTAACCTTTTCACATCTTCAGTCTCCAAAGCAAGACACTCATTTTTTTTAAATCTGCATGTAATTTTCTTGCTCTCTCCAGAGAAATTGCGGCCTATCCAAAAAAAGCTTCAAAGTTGTGATGCAAGTCTTTACACACTTTTCTTTAAATTTGAAACAAATAGGCACTGATTTTTTTTCTTTCTAGATGCAGTTTTCTTGCTTTTTCCCTCAGAAATTGTGGCCTGACCAAAAATGCTAAATAGCAGTGGTGCAAAATTGTTAATGTTTCCCTTTTCAGTCTCTGAATCTGTGTATTAAGACACTCATACTTGCTTTTATTTCCAGATCCAATATTCCTACACAGCCACTCAAAATTTGCAATCTGCTCATTAGGGCTTTATATCGTTTCTATCAAACTGTAAAATTTTGCCTTGTCAGTCTCCAAATTGACTCACTACTTTTTTATTTCCAGAGATATTATTCCTGCCTAACCACTCAGAAAGTGCAACCTGTCTATACAGACTTAATATCTGTGGTAACATATAACATTTTTCCATCTTCAGTAGAGTTGGGTGAACAGTTCGGCCCAAGCATGAGTTTGGGCGGAACGTTGGCTGTTTGCCCCATTCGGGGAACACACACATTTACAGGGTGTTTGGCATGTGTGCCCTGCACAGTGCATTCTGCGCCCTGATTGGGCAAAGCTTTGCCCAATCAGGGCGCAGTAAAACCTGGTTGTTAAGGAACAGGGACGGGAAGCCGGTTGCTGCGTCCTTAACAACCAATGATATATCAGCTGTCGATAGGCTTCCCCGTTGACACCTGAATAAAAAAAACAAAGCTTTTCTGGTAAAAAAAATAGTTAAAAAAAATAGTTAACAAAAAAACTGTGTGGCCCCCCCAGTCCATACCAGGCTACATGCCCTCAACATGGGGGGTGGGTGCTTTGGGGCAGGGGGGCTCTCCCCCCTGCCCCAAAGCACCTTGTTGATGGGGCAAGGGTCTCTTCCCCACAACTTAGGCTGTGGTTGTGGGGGTATGCAGGCAGGAGGCTTACCAGAATCTGAAAGCCCCCTTTAACAAGGGGGACCCCAGATCCTGCACCCCCATGTGAATGAGTATGGGGTACAGAGTACCCCCACCTATTCACCAAAAAAGTGTCAAAAAGTAATAAATACACAGAGAAAGTTTTTGACAATTCCTTTATTAAAAAATAAAAGAGTGCCCCCAATGTAAATCCATTGTCAATCATGCCACCCACCCGGAAAAAAAAAATCTCCCGCTGTCAATGAAGGCCGATCACCTACTGCAGGCTCTGCTGTTTGACAGTTCTTATATAGGTAAAGGCGTGGCCACCTGGCAATGTCACCTAGTGGCATCACCCCCCTTGTGACGACACCAACCCAGCATGCACCAGTCCGTGATGTCACAAGGGGGGGGCGGTTCCACCAGATGACATCACTAGGTGGCCCCGCCCTTACCTATATAAGAACTGTCAAAGGGCAGAGCCTGCAGTAGGTGGTTGGCCTTCATGGAGGCGGGAGCATTTTATTTTTATTTTTTGGATGTGATTGACAATATATTCACATTGGGGGACAGTGTTTTTTTATTTTTCAATAAAGGAATTGTCAAAAAGTGTCTCAGTGTTTTTATTACTTTTTTACCCTTTTTGGTGAATGGGTAAGGTTTCTATGTACCCCATACTCATTCACGTAGGGGGGCCATGATCTGGGGACCCCCTTGCTAAAGGGGGCGTCCAGATTCTGATAAGCCACCTGCCCGCATACCCCCACAACCACAGCCCAGGTTTGTGAGGACGAGGCCCTTGTCCCCATCAACATGGAGACAAGGTGCTTTGGGGAGAGGGGGCAGAGCCCCCCCTGCCCCAAAGCACCCACCCCCTATTTTGAGGACATGTGCCCTAGTATGGTTCAGGAGGGGGGCACTCCCTTGTCCCCCCTTTCCTGACCTGCCAGGCTGCATACTCAGATAAGGGTCTGGTACAGATTTTGGGGAGGGACCCCTGCCGATTATTTCTTTCGGTTTTTTAATAGCTGGGTGCTGGGGGCAGCTGCAACCATGAGTCATTTTAAATGGGATTAGAAATATCAGTTTTGCTGCAGCAGGTTCTATACACATGGTACAGATGCACCACTTTACAGGCAGACTAAGGGGACCCCCAGGCACTATATTTAAAGGATTTTTTTTATTTTATTGTTGCACCTTAAGCATCAATAAAATCACTGCTCCTTTAAAAATGATTGTTTAAAAAAAATTTTGCTTTGATACATGTAACCAGGGCAGTACCCAGACCTCTATAACTATTTTATGGCCAATAACTTGCATATAAGCCTTCACAATGTACACTGATTTCTCCTGTTCGGCTCTCATAGACTTCAATGGGGTTCACACTTCGGGTTAGAACTTTTTCTCTGTTTGCGAGTTCTGCTGCGAACCGGACAGAGAGGTGTTTGACCCATCTCTAATCTTCAGTCTCCTAAAAAATACATTTTAATGTATAGATGCAATGTGCCGGCTCACTCAGAAATGTCAGCCTGTCCATACAGGTTTAATAACTGTGGTGAAAAACTGAAAATTGTTTGCCTTGCCAATTTCTGAATAAAGACACCTTTTTTTTTCTTTCCAGTTATAATATGGCTGTTCAGTCCCTAAGAAATGACAGCCTGTCAAAAAGACATAATAGCTGTGGTGCATAACTGTAAAATGTTTGCCTTGTCAGTCTCTGAATCAAAACACTATTTTTTTCATTTCCAGATATGATATTCTCATCTAATAACCCAAACATTGCAATCTGTCCATACAGGCTTAATATCTGTGGTGAAAATCTGTACTACTTTTCAGTCTCCTAAAAAGCACACCATTTTTTTATTTCCAAATGCAATATGCTTACTCTCTCCTTCAGATGTTTCGGCCTATCCAGGAAAAGCTTAAAATATGTGCTGAAAATCTTTAGTTTTTCGGTCTTCAGTCTTAGGAGATAGACAATAATAGACCATTTCCTGACAGACTCCATGGCAGCCTACGTGTGGGTTAACCCCGCCTCCTCTCCAATGCTATAGGACCCCATTCCCATATGAGCACTCACCACTAGATACTGTGTTCCTTTTTTGTCCTCCAATGGACCTACACATGCTGTTCGCGTCTGGTCGGATGGATCCAGGATTTGGCATACCTTATGTGGGGCAGCTCAGAGCCCAGCCACGGGCGGGCAAGTAGCTTTAGAGGCTGGAGAATACCCCTATGGTGGAATGGTGGTCACTTCTGTATGCCCGATGGATATGGGCTTGCCGGTATGGCCTGTAAACCTGCTCTGGCACTAGCAGCCATATCGAAGGCCATGGAGGTCTGGACGGAGAATGTAGATTCCTTTCTCAGGGGCGTCTCGGAGGAACTAGCCGGAAGTTCAGCAGCTGCAGGGGGAGGCATCTATTGATTTGATCCACCTACTGGCACAAATTATGTTGTCTTCAGTCACGGGTAAGCAGGCCTTATGGTTGCGTCCTTGACTCGCCGACCAGGTCTCCAAGCAAGCCTGGTGTAAAATCCCCTTTGAGGGGTCCTCTCTGTTTGGCAACAAACTGGATGATGCCATAACATGGGCCACGGGCGGTAAGTCAGGCTTCCTTTCCCAGGACAGACGTCTGCTTGAACGGAAGAAACCCCAGTATAGAATACGCAGCCCGGAGCACTCCAGAGAAGCATGCTCTTACAAGCCTGGCCGAGACTTCAAGAAAAATTGGAGCAGAGGGCAGGTATCCTTTCGTAAGCCTGCTAAAAGCCAGACATCCAGCGGTCGTGAGCAGGCCAAGTCCTTTTGAGATTGTGCCCGCCCAGGCGGGTGGGGTAGGGGCCTATCTGCTCCTCTTCCAGCACGTCTGGGTGGCCTCAATCTCAGACTACTGGGTCGTGAGGATGGTCTCGTTAGGACACAAATGGGCCTTCTCCAGTATCCCTCCCCCCCAAATTTGTTTCCACTGTTCTTCCTCATTCGGAGGAACAGTAACAAGTGTTACTGTCCTATGTGGACTCACTGAAGTTCCAGGGAGCAGTGGTACATGTCCCAAAGGACGAATGGTTCCAGGGGATATACTCCCCTCTTTTCCTAGTTCAAAAGAAAAGTGGTTCTTAGCGCCTGGTCATAGACCTGACTTATCTCAACAAGTTCATAGAGCATGGAAAGTTCAAAATGGAAACCCTGTCAACCATCCAGCAAGCCATACAGCCAGGCGATTGGATAATTTTAAAGGACGCTTATTTCCACGTCCCGGTGGAAAAGGAATTTCACAAGTATCTCCGATTCAAAGTCAGGCAAGATCACATATAATTTATCTGCCTCCCCTTCGGGCTGACAACGTCCCCCTGAGTCTTTTCAAAGGTTCTCCTGGCCATAGTGGCCCCTATCAGATTAAAAGGGATACGTCTTTACCATTACCTCGACGATCTTCTAGTATTGTCTCAAAGCAGTTGCTGGTCCACCGGGAGCAGGTAATCGCCACCCTGTCCGGCTTCGGGTGGCTTCTAAACTTGGAGAAAAGTCATCTAGACCCAGTTCAACGTCTAATATACTTAGGGGCTCAGTTTGATACAGTGAAAAAAAAATCTCCCTTCCAATAGAGAAGATCCCGACTATTCGAGACAAAATTTCTCGGGCCCTATACGCCCCGCATCTGAAAGCCTCTCAGTGCCTGGAGATTGTCGTCACAATGGTCTCCACAACTCCCATGGTCAAATGGGCCTTGTGGAGGTTACGCCCTTTTCAGTCAGGTTTCCTCCGGCAATGGAAGTCAGGAGACAAGAACCAGTCTATCCACATAACTGCGACAATGAGGAACAGCCTCGTCTGGTGGCTTCAGAGCAAAAACCTTCTAACCTGCCACTCCATTGCCCCCATCTCCTGGGTCACGGTCATGAGCGATGCCAGCAGTACCGGTTGGGGAGCCCTCTGTGGATCAAACCTTGCACAGGGCAAGTGGGACACTCATCTCCCTGACCCAGGCTCAAATATCCTGGAACTTCGAGCAGCCTGGTGTGCCCTCCAGTCCTTCTCTCACCTTCTGAAAGGGGAGTCAGTGTTATTAAGGATGGATAACACCACGGCAGTCTCCTATGTGAAAAGGGAAGGGGGTACTCAGAGCTCCACACTCCTTCGAGAAGTTGAACCATTTTATCATGGGCACAGAAGAATCTATCCAACATCTCAGCAGTTTTCGTCCCAGGAGTCCAGAACACTCAAGCGGACTTTCTTTCACGCACTCAGTTGGACAACGAGTGGTCCCTTCATGTACAGACATTCAACTGGATTCTGTCGCTGGAAAGCGATCCCAAAGTAGATCTGTTCGCTTCCCCCTGCAATTTCAAGGTGAAGAAATTTTACCCCCGAGGCCGTTGCAGCCAGGCCTTCGGAACAGATGCCCTGATGGATCAGTGGAGGTTCAGGAGAGCGTATGCCTTTCCCCCACTTCCGGTTATCCTCAGATTCCTGCAGAGGCTCCAAGCAGAAGCAGTTGAAGTGGTGACAATAGCTCCCTATTGGCCGAATAGACCTTGGTTCCCCCTCCTGATCCAACTCAGTTTCCGGGACCCGGTGCCTCTTCCTCTCAGGGCGGAACTTCTTTCTCAGGGGACAGTCCTACACCCTTGTCCGGCAGTACTGAGACTGATGGTCTGGTTCTTGAGAGGGAGAGGCTAGAATCTCTTGGGTGCACCTCAAAAGTGATCTCTACCCTCATGAGCTCAAGAAGAACAAGCACAAATAAAGTTTATGGGAGAATCTGGACCAAATTTGTGGAATTTTGCTTTTCTATGGATAGGTCTTTCAGACATCCAGAAGTCGAGGATATTCTCAGCTTCCTTTAAACTGGTCTAGATCTACCCTTATCTATCAGCTCTCTTAGAGTCCAAGTATCAGCTTTATCGGCCTTCTCAGGTACTTCATGATTTCCCAAGTGGGACCTTCCCCTTGTCCTCGATGCAATCTCTGGACTCAGTACCACAGGGCCCTCCCCGCTTTCCATCAAGGACTTTTCAGCAAAAGTAGCCTTTTTAGTAGCTGTCACCTCGGCTAAAAGGGTCTCGGAGATCGGATCACTGGGTCATGAAGAACCCTTCCTGATATTTTTCCTGGACTGAGTAGTCCTCATCCCCATGCTGGGTTCAAACCCGAAAGTGTCTTTGGTATTCCACGAGAATCAGGAGATCGTATTACCTACATTCAGGTCCCCGGGGTCCACTGAAACTCACCCCCTGGACGTAGGTGAAGCTATAAAGGAATATCTACAAATTACTTCTCCCTTTAGACGTTCTGATGACCTCTTTATCCTGCATTCTGGTAGCAATAAAGGGAAGAAAGCCTCAACCAGGACACTCGCGGCCTGGATCCTGCAGACCATCCAGCAAGCATACAGGGCTAAGGGCTTGGCTCCTCCAGAGGCGGTGACAGCTCACTCCACCAGGGAAATGGCATCCTCATGGGCGGCGGCCTGACATGTGGCTCCAGACATCATTTGCAAAGCGGCCTCCTGGGCCTCTATTAATACATTTATGTCTCATTACTGCATAGAGCCTGCTTCACTGTCTTCTGTAAACTTTGGTTGAAAATCGGTTGATAGGACAAATTAAAATGATGTTTTGTTCAGCATACCCACCCGTGTGGTTGGCTAGTTATTTCCCACACATAGGCAGCCATGGAGTCTGTCAGGAAAAAGGAAAATTTATTATCAAATACTTACCATCATTTTCCTTTCCTGATGGACTCCATGGCAGATGGAGTTCCTACCCATTGGTCAAAGAGTAGGCTAGTTATGGAACACAGTATCTAGTGGTGAGTGCTCATTTATGGGAATGGGGTCCTATAGCATTGGAAAGGAGGCTAGGTTAACCCACACGTAGGCTGCCATGGAGTCCATCAGGAAAGGAAAATTATGGTAAGTATTTGATAATAAATTTTTCTTTTTTTAGACATAAAATCTGCCTTCTCTGAAATAGCAGATTTTTTTTTTGTGGTTCAATGGTTTTTATTGAGTTTTTAAAGTTTTAACAATTAAACATTAGTTACACACATTGCGCAGTTACCTGTACCGGTAATATCAGCATGTCATAAGGTTTATACATTAAGTTCAGTAGATTTAAGTACAAGTACAAAGGGTACAAGAAGGACAAATTAGTCATTATATACTGTGTATAAGAAGAGATTAGGAGATTGTGTTTTTCAGCCCATATTTTCCAATTACTGTCAAATTTATTGCATGTTAATGAGTTGATAGCCAGTAGGCATTCGAAGGTGTGGTTTCTATTAACTAGCGTAATCACCTCACATAGGTTGATAGCTAAGGTGTTTTTCCAGTTTATAAGTATAAGGGTGTGGGTTGCCAGAAGTATGTGGGTGATGACTGATATATCTTCTGGAGGAAATTTCTCTATGCCAATGTGGAGGATTGCTAATGCAGGGTTTGGGGTTTTTAAGATTCCTGTGGTTGACGAGATCAGTTGGAATGCTTTGTTCCAGAGACTTGTTATGCTTGGACATGTCCATAAGGTGTGTAACAGATTACCAATTTGTCCACATTTTCTCCAACAGAGGGGGGATGTGTCTGGAAAAAAGGTGGCAAGGCTATAGGGCGTATAGTACTATCTGTTGATAATTTTAAGCATAATTTCCCAGTGGTTCATACAATGGGAATGTTTGTGGATTTCTTTGAAAGCGTGTTTCCATTGTTCATTAGGGAAGATAGTGTCAAGATTCTTTTCCCACCTCCTAATGGCAGCTGACTTAATAAATGTTTGTTTGTTTTGGATGAGGCTGTAGAATAGCGATATTCCTTTAGCGGGCCGAGGAGTAATTGTGTAGAAGTTCCATGCTTTGGTTGGTATTTTTAGCTTGGGTATAGAATGTGCCCTTAGGAAGTGGGAAAATGCGCAGACAGGAGAACAACAAATTTGTGGGTAATTGTGTTCAGTCATTATTTGTTCTGCTGATTTTGGTGTTGGTCCTGTAAGTAAGTCTTGTATGTGTTTTATGCCCTCTGTGCGTAGTGTCGTGGTTGAGAGCATAGGCATTTTTGCCCCTAAGAGGTCTATAGGGAAGTTGTACTCTATTTCGTGTGTATCTTTGTTGTCAAGTTTTTGGAGGAATTTCCATGCTTGTAGGGATACTTGTATGGAGGGCGATAGGCCCCCGGTTTCCCAGGGTTCCCATATGTCACCCATTAGGAATGTGGTTGGGTTTCTGGTCGGGAGTGATGATCATTCTATTTCTACCCGCAGTGGACCGTCTGTGGTGTGGAACCAGTGTTTAAGCTGGTCTAGTCTCGCTGCCCAAAGATAGTCGTGAATATCTGCAAAACCTGCACCCCCTACGCTTTTATGTGGTAGAAGGTTGTTCCGAGGGCACCTAGCTCTTTTGCCACCCCACGTGAATCTACATATGGTTTTGGACAATGTGCGGAGGTAGTGGAGTGGAATGGGAATTAGCAGGGAGCGGAAAATGTAGATAATTTGTGGAAGGATAGACATTTTAAATGCCGATATTTTACCTAACCAGGATAGTTCTCTTTTGGAGATGTCTGTGAGTTGTTGTTCAATTTTGGTGATGAATGATTTAAGGTTGGCATCTGCTAAGGATGTAGTTGTGTTGGTCAGGGTGATACCTAGATACGAAATACCCTTTTTACTCCATGAATATGGTAGAGTGTCTTGTAGTGATTTTTTTGTGGTGTGGGAGACTCCCACGTCTAGTATCAGGGATTTGTTGAATTTGACTTTGTAGTAAGATACTGCACCGAAGTCTGTCAAAATTTTGTGGGTCTGTGGGAGGGAGGTGTGTGGGTGTGTCAATAAAAGGATGAAATCATCAGCAAATAAGTTTATGACATGTTTGTCAGAGCCGAAGGCAAAGCCCTTGATATTAGTGTTTGTTCTAATGGTCTCAGCTAGGGGTCCTATCATTAAATTAAATATTGTAGGGGAAAGAGGGCATCCTTGGCAAGTGCCATTGGTAATTTTGAATGGTTTGGAAAGGAGACTTGATGTATAAACGTGTGCTGATGGGCAGGAATAAAGAGACAATATTGCTGTGAGAATTGGACCTTTGAAGCCGAATTTGGTCAGCACCATTTCCATATAAGTCTAGTGGACCCTGTCGAAAGTCTTCTCTGTGTCTATAGATAGCAGCAGAGAAGGCGTTCGTGTTTGAACAGCATGATGAATAACATTAATAATACGTCTAGTAGCATCTGATGTTTGTCTCCCCCTCACAAATCACATCTGGTCATGCTTTATAATGAAGGGAACAATATCCGTCAATCTCTTGGCTAGCAATTTTGCATATATTGATGTCCGAGTTTAGAAGGGAAATTGGCCTAAAGTTGGCTGGCATGTTGGGATCTTTTCCCGGTTTGGATAGAGTGACAATGTGGGCTCTAAGCATCTTCTCTGGGAACGAAGAGGATTCTTCCGCCTTTGTGAATACTCATTGCATGTGTGGAGCTAGGATTTCTTTGAATGTTTTGAAATATTCATTTGCGAAACCATCCGGTCCCGGTGACTTACCATTTGGTAATGTCATTGTGATTTTTTTCTATTTTTTGAGTGGAAAATGGAGCGTTCAACAAAAGTTGGAGCGATCAACAAAAGTTGATCTTCCATCAGTGATGGGAGTTGTATGCTCTGTAGGAAGTGTTGTATGGTGGCTGTTGTTGGTTCTGGAGTTAACGTAACCGTATGTAGATTGTACAGTGCCCCATAGTAATCTGCAAATTGGTTTGCTATCTCCTGTGGGTTGGTGATTTTGTGGTGTAGGGTGTTGTGTGTCAGATACGCTATTCTAGTTTTTGTGCGGGCAGCCCTGATTCTACTAGCCAGGTATTTCCCTGCTCTATTTGCGTTAGCATAATATTTTAGTTGTAGGCGTCTGAGATGTTTGTCATGAAATAGCAGATCTTGAAAAAGATTTAAAAAATCAGTTTCAAATGTAGCCTTGTAAAAACCCTTTTATGGTGTGCATTGTATCCATTAAACATTTTTGGCTCTTGACTGCGAGAAGGCAAACTGAATTTTATCTCACAATAACATATGCCTTCTCTATTCCTTTAATTTGGTGGACAAGAACAAATGCTTGTATAATGTGCAGTGAGTCTACAAAATATTTATGGTGTGGCTGGTGCTGGCCCTCAGAATCTTATTGTTCTGTAAAACTATCTAAAGCTTTGAAGTATTCCCAAAGCATGCAATTTGAAGTTTTTTTTTTTGTATTTTCAAAGTTGCCCTTTAACCCTTTCACTGCCAGGTCTGTACTACGTATGGACCTACAGCACTGCTTCCAGCTGGCCAGGTCCGTACGCCGTACGGACCTCATTTCTCCTTTTGCTATAAGCTCATAGTCACTTCAGTGAACAATTCTATAACTCTGATCAATGGATTACAATCCACTGATCAGAGGTATTAACCTCAAATGTGACCGCCCACTTCCCCCATAATTCCGCTTCCCTAATCCCAGCCTCTCCACCTCCCTCAGCTCCTATTATTCTAAAATGCCCCCCCCCCTCTTCTTTCCTATCCACTTCATTATCCTTCTTTCCCTCCAGTGCTGATTACCCCCCTCCCCACACCCAATTAAACCCCCCTGCAAACCCTATCCCCTGCAGTTACCCTCAGAAGCCGGCTTCCCTTCTCTGCCACTCCCGCTGGCTTCAAGTGCTGCAGGGGCTTAGAGGGGATCACAATGTGTCCCCCCATGACATTGTCACCCCCCAAATGACCCCTGCACCTCCGATCCATCCCTGCTCCAAAGGCATCCCTCCTTCCCCTCCTGTTGCCTGCAGCTGCTGTCTGCACTGAGCTCCAGCAAGCTGACAGGTTGGAGAGCATGGAGGAAGGGGGGGGCGGTGCAGCAGCTGGTGAGACAAAGACTAATGGAGCTATCCGAGTAGGTTCAGATAGCTCCGCTCGGGACTACGAGTGGAGCCGAAAGTAAACGAGAGCGGCCGGAAAGAGCCGAGGACCGGCTCTGTGTACTTCGGCTCCGGCGGCACCATTTTCAAATCGCGGTCCGCGATTTTGAAAATGTGACAGCTCGGGATCGGCGTATAACACGCACCTGCAACTTTCCCCTGATTTTAAGGGGAAAAAAGTGCGTGTTATATGCCGATAAATACACTATTTTTGTGCACTATTAATGATTTTAATGTATTGTTAGTGAAAATAGCGATTTGATGAACATTTACACAATTATTGCGGGGGCCCAAAAAATCGGTAGCACTTTTTTTATTCTACTGATCATGTGCTTTTAGAAAATGTATGGTTTGGGGGGGGGGGTCTTTTCAAATTCTGAAAGCTGTAAGTGAAAAATGGTAACCTCTGGATTTTTAGAGGAAATTGTTTATACTTACAGTTTTGTGTACCTTTTGTGTACCTTTTGTGTACCTTCAGTTTTCCCCTTTTCACAAAAAGGTGCAATTTAAAATGCAAATGTAAAGGAAAAATGAAAACCTTCAGATTTTTAGAGAAATGTGGTTATTTACATTTTTGCGTATGTTAAATGTTCACCATTTTGCAAAAGGCTATAATTTAAAAATTACAAATATTTGTTATTTATTAACTCAATACAGGTTTAGCTTTTATATTTAGTAGGAATTTAGCAGGGATTTTTGTAAAATTTGCTGTGTTTACATCCTCTAATAATGATTTTAGAGAATTTTTAACGAATAGATTTTTTGATAAACATTTGAGCAAATATTGAAAAGCGTTAAAATTAGTAGCACCTTCTTTTTATTCTACAGGTCACGTGCTTTCAGAAAATATATGGTTTGGGGTGTCTTTAACAAACCCTGAAAGCTGTAAGTGAAAAATTAAACCTTACATTTTTATAGAGATAACATATTTGTTATTATTTAACTCAATACAGTTTTAACTTTTATGTTTAGTAGGAATTTAGCAGGAATTTTGTACATTTTACCATGTACAAATCCACTATTAATGATTTAAGTGCATTCTTTGTGAAGATATTGTGTGATAAACATTTGCGCAAATATTGCGGTGCTTAAAAAATCAGTAGCACCTTCTTTTTACTTTACTGGCCATGTGCTTTCAGAAAATGTATGGTTTGGGGAGTCTTTTACAAACTGTGAAAGCTGTAAGTGAAAAAAGAAAACCTCCAGATTTTTTGAGAAATTTTTGTGTAAGTCCAATTTTCACTATTTCTCAAAAAGGCAAAATTGTATAATTACAAATAATTGTTATTTATTAACTCAATTTAGGTTTAGCTTTTATATGTAGAAGGAACTTAGCATGAATGTTGTAAAATGTGCTGTGTTCGTATCTGCTAATAATAATTTTAGTGCATTTTCAGCAAAAATATTGTTTTGGTAAACATTTGCGCAAATATCGCGGGGCCTTAAAAATCAGTAGCACCTTCCTTTTATTCTACTAGTCCTATGCTATCAGAAAACGTATTGTTTGGTCTTTTACAAATTCTAAAAGCTGTAAGTGAAAAATGAAAACCTCCAGATTTTTAGAAAAATTTGGTTATTTATAGTTTTGTGTACATTCAGTTTTCACCATTTATTATTGAATAACTCAATACAGGTTGGGTTTTTAAATTTAGTAGGAATTTAGCAGGAATTTTGTAAAATTGTCTGTGTTTCTGCTAATAATTATTTTAGTGTCTTTTTAGCAAAAATATTGCTTTGTAAACATTTGCGCAAATATCGTGGAGCCTTAGAAGTCAAATCGGTAGCCCTTTCCTTTTATTCTACTGGTCCTATGCTTTCAGAAAATAAATGGTTTGGTGGGTCTTTTACAAACTCTCAAAGCTGTAAAGGAAAAATGAAAACCTTCAGATTTTTAGAGAAATGTGGTTATTTACATTTTTGCGTATGTTAAATGTTCACCATTTTGCAAAAGGCTATAATTTAAAAATTACAAATATTTGTTATTTATTAACTCAATACAGGTTTAGCTTTTATATTTAGTAGGAATTTAGCAGGGATTTTTGTAAAATTTGCTGTGTTTACATCCTCTAATAATGATTTTAGAGAATTTTTAACGAATAGATTTTTTGATAAACATTTGAGCAAATATTGAAAAGCGTTAAAATTAGTAGCACCTTCTTTTTATTCTACAGGTCACGTGCTTTCAGAAAATATATGGTTTGGGGTGTCTTTAACAAACCCTGAAAGCTGTAAGTGAAAAATTAAACCTTACATTTTTATAGAGAAATTTGGATATTTACATTATTATTATTATACATGATTTATATAGTGCCAACAGTTTATGCAGCACTTTACAATGTAGAGGGGGAACAGCACAATTACAGTACAGTTCAATACAGAAGAGACAGGAGGGCCCTGCTCATAGAGCTTACATTCTAAAGGGAGGGGTTGTGGTACAAAAGGTAATAGATGCGGGGAATGTTTTGATGGGGATGGCTCAGGGACAGTTGTTAGGTGGGTGTGGGATAAGCTTCCTTGAATAAGTGAGTTTTCAGGGATCTCCTAAAGGTGGACAGGTTAGGGGCTGATTAGACATACTGGGGCAGGAAGTTCCAGAGGATGGGAGAGGATCTGGAGAAGTCCTGAAGGCGAGCATGGGAGGAGGTAATAAGGGAGCTAGAAAGCAGGAGGTCCTGGGAGGAGTGGAGGGGATGATAGTGGTATTATCTGCAGATGAGGTTGGTGATGTAGGTGCGGGCGATGTTGTGGATGGCCTTGTATGTTGTGGTTAGCATTTTGAATTTTATATGGTGGGGTAGGGGAAGCCAGTGAAGGGATTGGCAGAGAGGGGCAGCAGTCACGGATTGGTTAGTGAGGTGTATTAGTCTAGCAGCAGCATTCATAATAGACTGAAGGGGGATAGCCCGCGTAAGGGTAGGCCATTTTGGAGAGAGTTGCAGTAGTCAAGGCAGGAAATAATCAAGGAGTCAATAAGTTGCTTTGTGGTGTCATTATTCAGGAAGGGTTGAATTCTGGAGATGTTGCAGAGGTTCAGGTGGCAGGATTTAGTCAGTGAATGGATGTGGGGGCTGAAGGAGAGGTCAGAGTCAAGGATTACACCCAGCACCCAGGCATGTGTAGAGGGACCAATGGTTGGGCCGTTGATCTTAATGGTAAAGTCATGGGAGTTTGAGAAAGTGGTGTGACATCAATACCGATATGTCATTCATTAAGTTTGAAATCAGTGAGGAGATAGAGGGGGTGAGTTGAGGAGTGGAGAGATAGATCTGAGTGTCATTGGCATATAGGTGGTATTGGAAACCATGGGAGGTTATCAACTGGCCAGGGCAGAGGTATAGAGCAAGAATAGGAGGGGCCCAAGGACGGCGCCTTGGGGTACCCCAACAGAAAGAGGAAGAGGAGCAGAGGAGATGGAGTTGTAAGTGACACTGAAAGTGCACTGAGATAGGTAGGAGGAGAACCAGGATAAAGCAAAATCACGGAGGCCAAAGGAGTGTAGTTTGCTGAAGTGGAGCAGGTGGTCAACGGTGTAGAAGGCAGTAGAGAGGTCTAAGAGTATGAGTATGGAGTTAGTAGATCATTGGTGAGTTTTAGTAGGGCAGTTTCAGTGGAATGTTGTGGATGGAAGCCGGACTGTAGGGGGTCGAGAAGGTTGTTGTCCATAAGGTAGTGACTCATTCGGAGTTTGAAGGAAAAAACTCATTTAAAACTACCCGCGGCTATTGCATTGCCGACAATACACATAGAAGTTCATTGATAAAAACGGCATGGGAATTCCCCAAAGGGGAACCCCGAACCAAAATTTAAAAAAAAAAATGACGTGGGAGTCCCCCTAAATTCCATACAAGGCCCTTCAGGTCTGGTATGGATATTAAGGGGAACCCCGGCCAAAATTAAAAAAAAAAAATGACGTGGGGTTCCCCCTAAATTCCATACCAGACCCTTCAGGTCTGGTATGGATTTTAAGGGGAACCCCGCGCCAAAAAAAAAAAAAAAAAAAACGGCGTGGGGTCCCCCCAAAAATCCATACCAGACCCTTATCCGAGCATGCAACCTGGCAGGCCACAGGAAAAGAGGGGGGGACGAGAGTGCGCCCCCCCCTCCTGAACCGTACCAGGCCACATGCCCTCAACATTGGGAGGGTGCTTTGGGGTAGCCCCCCAAAACACCTTGTCCCCATGTTGATGAGGACAAGGGCCTCATCTCCACAACCCTGGCCGGTGGTTGTGGGGGTCTGCGGGCGGGGGGCTTATCGGAATCTGGAAGCCCCCTTTAACAAGGGGACCCCCAGATCCCGCCCCCCCCTGTGTGAAATGGTAAGGGGGTACTTACCCCTACCATTTCACTAAAAAGCTGTCAAAAATGTTAAAAATGACAAGAGACAGTTTTTGACAATTCCTTTATTTAAATGCTTCTTCTTTCTTCAATCTTCCTTCATCTTCTGGTTCTTCTGGCTCTTCTGGTTCTTCCTCCGGCGTTCTCGTCCAGCATCTCCTCCGCGGCGTCTTCTATCTTCTTCTCCTCGGGCCGCTCCGCACCCATGGCATTGGGGGGAGGCTCCCGCTCTTCTCTTCTTCTTTTCTTCTCTTCTTCTCTTCTTCATTTTCTTCTCCGGGCCGCTCCGCACCCATGCTGGCATGGAGGGAGGTTCCCGCTGTGTGACGGCGTCTCCTCATCTGACAGTTCTTAAATAACGGGGGGCGGGACCCCGCCCCCTTCTGACGCACGGTGACTTGACGGGACTTCCCTGTGACGTCATGGGGAATGCCACAGGAAAGTCCCGTCATGTCCCGTGCGTCAGAGGGGGGCGGGGTCACCGGGTGGCCCTGCCCCCGTTATTTAAGACCTGTCAGACGAGGAGCGCCGTCACACAGCGGGAGCCTCCCTCCATGCCAGCATGGGTGCGGAGGGGCCCGGAGAAGAAAATGAAGAAGAGAAGAAGAGAAGAAAAGAAGAAGAGAAGAGCGGGAGCCTCCCCCCAATGCCATGGGTGCGGAGCGGCCCGAGGAGAAGAAGATAGAAGACGCCGCGGAGGAGATGCTGGACGAGAACGCCGGAGGAAGAACCAGAAGAGCCAGAAGAACCAGAAGAACCAGAAGATGAAGGAAGATAGAAGAAAGAAGAAGTATTTAAATAAAGGAATTGTCAAAAACTGTCTCTTGTCATTTTTAACATTTTTGACAGTTTTTTAGTGAAATGGTAGGGGTAAAGTACCCCCTTACCATTTCACACAGGGGGGGGGCGGGATCTGGGGGTCCCCTTGTTAAAGGGGGCTTCCAGATTCCGATAAGCCCCCCGCCCGCAGACCCCCACAACCACCGGCCAGGGTTGTGGGGATGAGGCCCTTGTCCTCATCAACATGGGGACAAGGTGTTTTGGGGGGCTACCCCAAAGCACCCTCCCAATGTTGAGGGCATGTGGCCTGGTACGGTTCAGGAGGGGGGGGCCGCACTCTCGTCCCCCCCTCTTTTCCTGCGGCCTGCCAGGTTGTGTGCTCTGATAAGGGTCTGGTATGGATTTTTGGGGGGACCCCACGCCGTTTTTTTTTTTTTTGGCGCGGGGTTCCCCTTAAAATCCATACCAGACCTGAAGGGTCTGGTATGGAATTTAGGGGGAACCCCACGTCATTTTTTTTTTTTTATTTTGGCCGGGGTTCCCCTTAATATCCATATCAGACCTGAAGGGCCTGGTATGGAATTTAGGGGGACTCCCACGTCATTTTTTTTTTAAATTTTGGTTTGGGGTTCCCCTTTGGGGAATTCCCATGCCGTTTTTATCAATGAAGTTCTATGTGTATTGTCGGCAATGCAATAGCCGCGGGTAGTTTTTTCCTTCAAAATGTCATTTTGCTGTCAGACTGTTCTAAACACGGGAAACATGCGCCCCTTTACAGGCATACTATAGACACCCCCTAGCTACAAAATTTAAAGGGATATTACACTTTTATTGCTTGACTTTAAGCATTATTAAAATCACTGCTCCTGAAAAAACGGCCGTTTTTAAAACTTTTTTTTGCATTGATCCATGTCTCCTGGGGCAGGACCTGGGTCCCCAAACACTTTTTATGACAATAACTTGCATATTAGCCTTTAAAATTAGCACTTTTGATTTCTCCCATAGACTTTTAAAGGGTGTTCCGCGGCATTCGAATTTGCCGCGAACACCCCAAATTGTTCGCTGTTCGGCGAACTTGCGAACAGCCAATGTTCGAGTCGAACATGAGTTTGGCCTCGAACTCGAAGCTCATCCCTACTGACAAGTTTGCAGGTTCACCATGAGAAATAAGGGGCAACCTATAATGCAGTGCAAACTTATTGCCCCTAGTCAGCTGAGTCACAAGAGTCAATAATGTAAAGGAATGGATAACCCAGACCTCTTCTTATTTAAGGATGGCCTTACAGCAGCCATATTGTCAGTGTGGGGCGGCTGACAATTCTGTGTAGTGAGAGATTTTTTATTTTGTTATTAATACATTTGTCTGCCTCTGTGTCATGGTTATGCAATAGAGTTTGTCGATCAGCATACCTGTCTCCATGTGTTCATCTCTAGAGACCAGCTGACCATCACCTGACTGCTTTTGTAACCTCTCCTCTAAGCATGGCCCCACCCCAGGCCCTATCAGGGAACTCTATATTAACCTGTGCACTGCAAGCCAGCAGTGCTGATCAACCATTGTGTGTTAGCCTCCGTGTGTACTTGCTGTGTTTCCTACATCTGATTCCTGTTACCGACTTTGGCCTGTTCTTAACTATTCCTGTCTGCTCGTGACCCTGACCTTTGGCGTGTTCCCGACCATCCCTGTTTGCCTGTGACCCTGAACCTTGGCGTGTACTCTGTTGTCCTTGTCTGCTTGTGGCCCCAACCTTGGCTTGTGCCTTACTTTCCTTGTTGTTCCAGCCTGCTGCCTCCTTCCTCTTCTCCTGTAGTCTACCGTGAGCGTGAGCTGTGGGACCCTGGGGGCCGTGACCTGGAGCCAGACTGCAGCTCAGTCCATCCTTACCATTAAAGGCTCTGGTGAACACCTGTTGGCTCTTAGACTCCGCGCCCTGGGGAATCTATGCTCTAGCTCCCAGTGGGATCTGTGTCAGTGATCCAGTAGACCTGCTTCCTGGAACCTCCCAGGGTTCAATCCGCAGCAGTCAGCCATAGGGTCCACTACCTTGCGGTGCACTCCTAATCCCAACGGTGTGCATCTGTCACCCAGCCTCTAGGTGACCTGACAGTTTGATCAGCCATGGACCCGGCTGATGTGCCGCTACCCGCAGATGATCCTTTGCAGGGCTTAGTTCGCAGACTTGAGAACCAGGAATTACATCGGACCCAGGTGATGCGATTCCTTCAGGATTTGGCATCCCGTTTTGAACAGGTTCAGGCCTCATTAGGATCCCCGGTTCAACAACCTCAACCGCTATCTGCTGCTGCACCTATCGCACCAGTCACAGCCACACATTCATTACATCTGCCAGCTCTGGCCTGTTTCTCTGGGGACTCCAAGGCCTGCAGGGGGTTCCTTAGCCAGTGCACAATTCATTTTGAGCTTCAGCCCCAAAACTTCTTGTCCGATTGGGCAAAGGTAGCCTATATTATATCCCTCCTGTCCGGCGAGGCGTTAGCCTGGTGTCCGGCGAGGCATTAGCCTGGTGTCCGGCGAGGCGTTAGCCTGGGCTGCGCCTCTGTGGGATCTAAATGATCCAGTGGTTTCTAGCCTGTCTGATTTTCTGAAACTTTTTTGGAATATCTTCGAGGAACCGGGTCGTGTCTCCTCAGCGGCCAGCACCCTTTGACGTCTCCGTCAAGAGTCCGCTTCTGTGGGACAGTATGCTCTTCAATTTCGTACTTTGACTGCTAAGCTAAGTTGGAATAATGAGGCCCTAGTTGCAACCTTTTTACATGGCCTCTCTGATAGAGTGAAGGATGAATTGGCAGAAGGATCTCTCCCTGCTGATCTGGATGGTGTCATCACCTTGTGTAACCAGATCGATATTCGCTTTCAGGAGAGGGCCCTGGAAAAAAGACGCCAGCACTCCCCGTTCTTTAGGCAGCCTGAGCTCCATGTCCCTTCTCTTCATTCTGAGGAGCACCTCCTGCCTGCTGAGGAACCTATGCAGCTGGGCCGGACCAAATTATCTCCCGAAGAACGCACTAGGCGCAAAACTATGGACCTGTGCCTCTACTGTGGCGTCAAAGGTCATTTTCGTGATACTTGTTCTCTTCGTCCAGAAAAATGATCGGGGCTAATACATCTGGAAGGTGGAGTATTAGACCCTGAAGTATCATCTTCACCTTCTCGTCTTCTTCTTTCTGTGTTCCTTCATGTTGGCGCTTCCTCTCATTCGGTCTTGGCACATCTGGATTCCGGAGCAGCTTGCAATTTCATGGACTGGGGAACTGCGTCTTCCATGAGACTTACCCTTTTGCCCCTTACAACGCCATTGGTGGTCTTGGCGATTGATGGCACTGTCCTCCCAGGGGGCCCTATCCGCTTCCAGACCCTCCCTGTTAAGATGTCGGTAGGGACACTCCACCAGGAGTGGATATCCTTCCTTGTCTTACCTAAGGCTTCGTCTCCTATCATATTAGGTCTTCCTTGGTTACGGCTCCATTCTCCACATGTTGACTGGACTGCTGGACAGATCTTGACTTGGGGTTCCTCCTGTTCCTCCTCCTGCCTACTCAAGGTTACCCCAAAAGAGAATACTCCTGTTGCCACCATCCCAGTATCTTCTGCTCTTCCCGCTGCGTATAGCGATTTCTGGAATGTCTCCTGCAATAGTCGGGCTGAGGCACTCCCTGGGTCATGTGGTACTCTGGATGAGAAGCCTACCTGTGAACCTGAGCCAATCAATCACTCCAATTTGCATGGCCATTTCTCTTTGCCTGTCCCTGGACCCCCTTGGACACACACCCAGGCTGACTCGTCCACCAGTTCCACAGTCGCTACGCCCTGTGATGCAATTCTGGTGGCCGCTGCACCTGGCAATGCTGTTCAGTCTGCCTCTGCACCAGTCCAGCCTATGCCCAGTGAGCTTCCTGCTTCTTGTTCAGGACCTTCTGTAACCTGGCCTCACCCTACTGTTACTAAGTCCATTCAAACCTGTTTAAGAGGCTCAATCCATGCTTTGAATTGACTGCCTCATTCGGCCAGTTGGGGTTTTCAATCTTTTGTTCAGGGCTCTCTGCATTCTGTTTGTGTTCCAGCTATCCAGCTTAACTCTTGTGACATGTCACCTTTTAACCAACCTGACCTCAGGGATCCACTGACCTCTACCCAGTCTGATGGTCCTGTGTTGGATGTCCAGCACATCTGGTCTGGGGGACCCTGCTCAGACTTCTGATGGTCTTCTCGTGCCCTTACCCATTTCTAAAAAGCCTTTAGTCCTCAATAAGTCCTTTCGTCCTCTCCTTACCTCGGTTCCGGCCTCTGAGGATAATCTAAAGTACGAGGTTAGTCAAGTTTTGGATTCCCGGCTCCATAAAGGCATTCTTCAGTACCTCGTACATTGGAAAGGGTTTGGCCCTGAGGAGAGGTCTTGGATCACTGCATCTGAGATCTTTGCTCCTCGTCTATTGAGGAGGTTCCATCTGGAGTTTCCCTTTAAGCCTGGGCACAGGCGGGGGAGGGGGAGGTCTTAAAAGGGGGGGTACTGTCATGGTTATGCAATAGCGTTTGTCGATCAGCATACCTGTCTCCATGTGTTCATCTCTAGATACCAGCTGACCCTCACCTGACTGCTTTTGTAACCTCTCCTCTAAGCATGGCCCCACCCCAGGCCCTATCAGGGAACTCTATATTAACCTGTGCACCACTGCAGCCAGCAGTGCTGATCAACCATTGTGTGTTAGCCTCTGTGTGTACTTGCTGTGTTTCCTACATCTGATTCCTGTTACCGACTTTGGCCTGTTCTTAACTATTCCTGTCTGCTCGTGACCCTGACCTTTGGCGTGTTCCCGACCATCCCTGTTTGCCTGTGACCCTGAACCTTGGTGTGTACTCTGTTGTCCTTGTCTGTGGCCCCGACCTTGGCTTGTCCCTTGCTTTCCTTGTTGTTCCAGCCTGCTGCCTCCTTCCTCTTCTCCTGTAGTCTACCGTGAGCATGAGCTGTGAGACCCTGGGGGCCGTGACCTGGAGCCAGACTGCAGCTCAGTCCATCCTTACCATTAGAGGCTCTGGTGAACACCTGCGGGCTCTTAGACTCCGTGCCCTGGGGAATCTATGCTCTAGCTCCCAGTGGGATCTGTGTCAGTGATCCAGTAGACCTGCTTCCTGGAACCTCCCAGGGTTCAATCCGCAGCAGTCAGCCGTAGGGTCCATTACCTTGCGGTGCACTCCTAATCCCAACAGTGTGCATCTGTCACCCAGCCTCTAGGTGACCTGACACTCTGCAGCAGAAAATTTCAGCTTGTGGACCTTGCCTTGTCCCACTGAACATGAAATAAAAAAAAAACAGTACTACAATACCATTTGCTGGATCAAAGATTTATTGTCAAAGTAGAAGGCACAAACAGTCAGAAATCAATGTAGAGAACTTGGCGCTTCACATGAAAAGATTTCTATACTGATTTCAAATTGTCAAATTCTCATTAGGAATTAGGATACTGCACAGCAAACAGTGATGTAAAATTGTCTAGGAGTAGGATAGTTTAATCAGAGATAATAGGCCTAACTTGTGTATGCCAACTTTTATCTTATCAGTTGGGATAGGGGGTTTGGTGAATGATGGGTGGTGATTTAGGTGCACACTGTTCTTGCACTTAGTCTTTCAAATCATCCAGTTGCATACTTCAAACAAAAGGCAGCTTAAAGGGCAGATTTATGCACTGCCATGGGGGACATGTACCGATGAAAAAAAAAAATAGTAATCTCCTTCTACACATAATTGTCCCTAACAACACTGATAATAAAGCTGTCGTGACCCCACCCATTCATCGATAGGTCATCCATTCCTTCATCCATTCCTTGTGCGCCGCGTTAGAGGATGTTCTCTATTTTTGTAATGAACCTGGAAATTTTTGGTGATTCCCAAATGTTTTGAATCCCAGAGATTCTCCCCAATTCTATGGTAACTGCTGAAAATCATTCCTGTACCTATATTTATATTAAATCGATTTTATGACCAATAATATTAATAATACACATGGCATTCTTAGCCATCAAACTTCTCATTTTTACTGCTTCATGTACAATATGTCATAATGTTTGTTTTTTTTTTTTATCCTTCACTTTCTACAGTGCTGACAAAGATGGAATCTGTGTATTTTAGGTTTGGCCTTTTTTCCTACTCTGTAAGTAGATTCATATTTCAGTCTATCAGTAATAAATAACAGAATTATTCTTTATAAACCTGACACTCTCACAGCCTTCAGCTGAGCCATGAACTCAGTGTTAGAATCCTGGGCTGATGTCAGTGATAATGAGGTGGGAGAAGAGGAAGAAGTCATTGGAGTCTATCAGAGACTCGGTCATGTTGTCTTCAGATATCCACTTAGAATATTGTGGTTGGTTTTTTTTTGTTTGACCCCCTGCACATCTGACACCCAGAACTCTGCTCACCGCTGTGATATGACTATGAGGAATTATATATTTGAGTACAAGTATTCTCAGGATGGAGACATCATTATAGGAGGGATATTCTCTGTAAATTCTGTAGTAAAACGGTGGAGGCAGAAGGGAAGTTTTATTGAAAATCTCATGTGTTCAGCGTGAGTGAAATATGAAGAGCAAATCTTCCAATCTGATCTACAGAGCTGTGTCTTTAGGAGATATGTGTGATAATGTGCAGGACTCATTCAGTCTGTTACACAGCATTTATATAAAAATATGTTCATGAAAACCGGGTATTAATGTTCACATTCATTCATTATGAATAGCTGCCAATGCACCACAATGGTGGAAAAAAAACATGCAATTCCCTTTTTTAATAAGGCAGCACATCACAGAGCATGGTATGTGTATTATGGTGCCTAGAGGTGTGTTGTGTGTTGGGATCTACTGTACAATGCATTGGGGTGCAATTCTCAATGAATGACACCTTATTGCACTGCCCATAGAGAAGGTGCTTTGCCATGCATTGTTATGTGTTACCACAATGCACAAGTATAAATGGGACCTTCAATGACTTTGGCTCTTATTGAGTCCATACCTTTTTTTTTTACTTTCAAATAGAGTGGGGAAGGATAAAGAATCCCTGCCAGGTTTCTACTGCTATCTGGGGCTCCATTAGAGAGATTGTCCTTCACTCCCTGTCCTGCAGATAACTTTTTATCATAGAAAGTGAGGGAATCTCTCCAATAGCAATACAGAAATAAACACCATTTTTAGTAAAGTGCTCTGACATGCACTGTGAGCTGTAAGGTCTTATATAGACAGGTGTGTGGCTTTCCTAATCAAGTCCAATCAGTATAATCAAACACAGCTGGACTCAAATGAAGGTTTAGAACCATCTCAAGGATGATCAGAAGAAATGGACAGCACCTGAGTTAAATATATGAGTGTCACAGCAAAGGGTCTGAATACTTAGGACCATGTGATATTTCAGTTTTTCTTTTTTAATAAATCTGCAAAAATGTTAACAATTTTGTGTTTTTCTGTCAATATGGGGTGCTGTGTGTACATTAATGAGGAAAAAAATGAACTTAAATGTTTTTACAAAATGGCTGCAATATAACAAAGAGTGAAATATTTAAGGGGGTTTGAAAACTTTCCGTCCCCACTGTATGATCATAGCCCCTGTCAGGCCAGGAAAAGTGAGAATCCAGCCTCCACATTTGAACCATAACAAGCCACATACCCTCAGCATGGGGGGTACCTTGCCAGGAGGCCACTGGCAAAGCACCATAATGATGAGGACAAGAGCCTCTTTCCCACAACCCTGGTCTGGTGGTTGTGGGGGTCTGCATGCTGGGGGGGCTTATTGGAAACTGGAAACCCGAGATACAGGCCTTCCCGCCTATGTGAATGAGTAAGAGGTACACAGTAGCCCTACTCATTCAGAGAATAAGTGAAAAAATAAACACACCACAGTTTTTGACAAGTCCTTTTTTTAGCACAAACTGTTTGCTGACAGTTCACAAATTCCGAATTTAAGCAAGAATTGGGAAACGTTTCACAAACTAAATCCAGGAAGATTGTCTTATCTTTGGCCTTGACTGTCTCTTACGGAATGTCTTTAGGCTCCAACCAGTCCTGTAGTAAGTTTGAAGTCTCTGACCCTTTCCTCTAGTAAGTCTGCATTCTCTGACCTTCTTCTGTAGCATTACATATAGTAAATATTATGTGCGGCTACTTGGTGATATCAGGGGATACAGCTGAGGTCCTCTATGCCTCGTAAATAGCCAACCACTGCTATAAGTCATACAAGTGCAGGAATAATTGAATCTTATTATATGTTTCACAGAGCAATGCACACAGCCACCAATCCCACCTTAGATCTCTAGTTGAAATGTGTTATACATTTTGCCATAAAGAATTTCTGCTTGAATCCTTGTACCGTAGACCAATGCAAAACTATCCATTTTCTGCAGGGTTTATGACAGAGAATACAGACATCTCCTGGCTTTTATATTTGCTATTGATGAGATAAACAGTAGTCCAGATATTCTGCCCAACGTAACTCTGGGATACCATGTGTATGATTCTTGTGGACATGTGAATAAAGCTATAAAAGACGTTCTACAGATATTGTCTGGACATACAAAGGAAGCTCCAAATTATTCCTGTATGGAGCGGGGTGCCCTGGCTGGTTTCATTGGAGATCTCAATTCTGACACCACTCTCCACATGGCCCAGCTGCTGAATCTATATGGTTACACCCAGGTAAGAAAAGCTGAATTTTCTATATTACATATCGTTAGGACAGCTAGTCATCTTATGGTGAGGTGGGTCAAAAAGGTACAAATAATCCTTTGTGCAAATCGCTGTAAAGTATAACATTGTTCTAAAAAAGGAAGGCAGCGCTGTGTAGGGATGGGCAAATGTTCAGTCCAGACTGTTATGGCGTTTGGACAAATGCCTGATCTTTTGCCCATTCAGTCCCCTGATGATCATATATCCAGTATCTCACAAAAGTGAGTACGCCCCTCATATTTTTAGTAAATAATTTATTATATCTTTTCATGTGACAACACTGAAGAAATGACACTTTGCTACAATGTAAAGTAGTGAGTGTACAGCTTGTATAACATGTAAATTTGCTGACCCCTCAAAATAACTCACACACAGTCATTGTCTAAACCGCTGGCAACAAAAGTGAGTACACCCCTAAGTGTAAATGTCCAAATAGAGCCCAAAGTGTCAATATTTTGTGTGGCTACTATTATTTTCCAGCACTGCCTTAACCCTCTTGGGCATGGAGTTCACCAGAGCTTCACAGGTTGCCACTGGAGTCCTCTTCCACTCCTCCATGATGACATCACAGAGCTGGTGGATGTTAGAGAGCTTGCGTTCCTCCACCTTCTGTTTGAGGATGCCCCACAGATGCTCAATAGGGTTTAGGTCTAGAGATATGCTTGGCCAGTCCATCACCTTTAGCCTCAGCTTCTTTAGCAAGGCAGTGGTCATCTTGGCGGTGTGTTTGGGGTCGTTATCATGTTGGAATACTGCCCTGCGGCCCTGATGGCGAAGGGAGGGGACCATGCTCTGCTTCTATATGTCACAGTACATGTTGCCATTCATGGTTCCCTCAATGAACTGTAGCTCCTCAATGCCGGCAGCACTCATGCAGCCCCAGACCATGACACTCCCACCACCATGCTTCACTGTAGCCAAGACACACTTGTCTTTGTACTCCTCACCTGGTTGCCACCACACATGCTTGACACCATCTGAACCAAATAATTTTATCTTGGTCTCATCAGACCACAGGACATTGTTCCAGTAATCCATGTCCTTAGTCTGCTTGTCGTCAGCAAACTGTTTGAAGGCTTTCTTGTGCATCATCTTTAGAAGAGGCTTCCTTCTGGGATGACAGCCATGCAGATCAGTTTTGATGCAGTGTGCGGCGTATGGTCTGAGCACCGACAGGCTGACCCCCCACCCCTTCAACCTCTGTAGCAATGCTGGCAGCACTCATACGTCTATTTCCCAAAGATAACCTCTGGATATGACGCTGAGCATTTGCACTCAACTTACATAGTTATGTAGTTACATAGTAGGTGAGGTTGAAAAAAGACACAAATCCATCAAGTCCAACCTATGTGTGTGATTATAAGTCAGTATTACATTGTATATCCCTGTATGTTGTGGTCGTTCAGGTGCTTATCTAATAGTTTTTTTTTAATTATTGATGCTCCCCACTGAGACCACCGCCTGTGGAAGAGAATTCCACATCCTAACCGTTCTCGCGGTAAAGAACCCTCTACGCAGTTTAAGGTTAAACCGCTTTTCTTCTAATTTTAGTGAATGGCCGCGTGTCTTATTAAAGAAGAGGTCCATTTAAACAAAAAATAATAAAAGCCAGCAGCTACAAATACTGCAGCTGCTGAATTTTAATAAATGGACACTTACCTGTCCCAGGGTCCAGCGATGTCGGCAGCCGAAGCTGATTGATTGCTCGTCTTTCGGCTGCCCCCACCACCATCCTCGGTCAGGGAATTAGGAAGTGAAGCGTTGCGCATGCGCGAGTCACGCTGCGCGTATACACTGGTCCCCGTTGTGTTGTGGGAACTGTGTATTTCCCAGAACAAAACGGGGGTGGGCGGAAATTTGCGGGTAGCTGCGGCTAGCTATTCCCGGAAGTGGGTGCAGATACTTGTATTATACAGGTATCTGCACCCCCCTCCCCCCTGAAAGGTGCCAATTAAGGCACCGGAGGGGGGGAGGAATCCGATGAGCGGAAGTTCCACTTTAGGGTGGAACTCCGCTTTAAATTCCCTTTTGCGAAAAAGTTTTATCCCTATTGTAGGGGTCACCAGTATGGTATTTGTACATTGAAATCATATCCCCTCTCAAGCATCTCTTCTCCAGAGAGAATAGATTCGGTGCTCGTAACCTTTCTTCATAACTAAGGTCCTCCTGTCTCTTAATTAGTTTTGTTGCCCTTCTCTGTACTCGCTCCATTTCCAGTACATCCTTCCTGAGGACTGGAGCCCAGAACTGGATGGCATACTCCAGGTGCGGCCGGACCAGAGTCCTATAGAATGGGAGAATTATCGTTTTATCTCTGGCGTTAATCCCCTTTTTAATACATGCCAATATTCTGTTTGGTTTGCTTGCAGCAGCCTGGCATTACATGCCATTGCTGAGCCTATCATCTACTAGGACCCCCAGGTCCTTTTACATCCTAGATTCCCCCAGAGGTTCTCCCCCAGGGAGTAGATTGCATTCATATTTTTACCACCCAAATGCATTATTTTAAATTTTTCTACATTAAACCTAATTTTCCATGTAGTTGCCCACCCCATTAATTTGTCCAGATCTTCCTGCAAGGTTTCCACATCTTGCGTATAAGTTATTGCCCTGCTTAGCTTAGTATTGTCTGCATATACAGAGATTGAGCTGTTTATCCCATCCCAGGTCATTTATGAATAAATTAAATAGGATTGGTCCCACGACGGAACCCTGGGGGACCCCACTTTCTTCCTTGGTCGACCATGGTGAGGCCTGTTCTGAGTGGAACTTGTCCTGTTAAACTGCTGTATGGTCTTGGCCACCGTGCTGCAGCTAAGTTTCAGGGTCTTGGCAATCTTCTTATAGCCTAGGCCATCTTTATGTAGAGCAGCAATTCTTTTTTTCAGATCCTCAAAGAGTTCTTTACTATGAGGTGCCATGTTGACCTTCCAATGACCAGTATGAAAGAGTGAGAGCAATATCACCAAATTTAACACACCTGCTCCCCATTCACACCTGAGACCTTGTAACACTAATGAGTCACATGACACCGGGGAGGGAAAATGGCTACTTGAGTTCAACTTGGACATTTTCACTTAGGATTGTACTCACTTTGGTTGCCAGCGGTTTAGACATTAATGGCTGTGTGTTGAGTTATTTTGAGGGGAAAGCAAATTTACACTGTTATACAAGTTGTACACTCACTACATTACATTGTAGCAAAGTATAATTTCTTCAGTGTTGTCGCATGAAAAAATATATTAAAATATTTGCAAAAATGTGAGGGGTGTACTCACTTTTGTGAGATACTGTAGAAGTAATATTTCAGGAAGCTAGGAGCCACCAAAGTCACCGATGTCATTGGCTTACATGGCCGTTAATCCCCAGCCATGGTCATATTTGGTCAATGATGTGTAGCGCTGGTAGATTTGCAATCTACTGCATGTTAGGTAAATTTAGTAATTTGTGCGTTAGGAAGTTTAAGTTTGCCTCTGTTCCAGCTTGGCTGACGTTGTGTGTGTTTCCGTGCTGACCGGTGGGTGTCGCTGTTACCACTGGTCAGGGTTGGAAAGGCAACGTGTTGAAGCGTATGGATGCTCCTCTGTCCCGGAGACAAGCTCGGTGGAGGTGGTCCTCCGAGTTGCATTCTGGGCGAGGGTATTTATGGGACAGACGCCATATTTTGGGGTTCATTTTACAGCCACCTGTTGGCCCTCCTGGCCGACAGGTATGCGTTAAGGAGCTACCTTGTGGTCCTCCGTCTGGGTGGCCCACGATGCTGCGGCGCAGGGGTGGGTCCAGAAGCTTGTCTGGGGCCTACCACTGCAGCCGAGGAATGGTCCTGAGTAGGGATGAGCCGAACACCCCCCGGTTCGGTTCGCACCAGAACCCGCGAACGGACCGAAAGTTCGCACGAACGTTAGAACCCCATTGACGTCTATGGGACTCGAACGTTCGAAATCAAAAGTGCTCATTTTAAAGGCTAATTTGCATGGTATTGTCCTAAAAAGGGTTTGGGGACCCGGGTCCTACCCCAGGGGACATGTATCAATGCAAAAAAAACTTTTAAAAACGGACGTTTTTTCGGGAGCAGTGATTTTAATGATGCTTAAAGTAAAAAAAAAAAAGTGAAATATTCCTTTAAATATCGTACCTGGGGGGTGTCTATAGTATGCCTGTAAAGTGACGCGTGTTTCCCATGTTTAGAACAGTCCCTGCACCAAATGTCATTTTTAAAGGAAAAAATCTCATTTAAAACTGCTTGCGGGTTTAATGTCATGTCGGGTCATGGCAATATGGATGAAAATCAGTGAGACAAACGGCATGGGTACCCCCCAGTCCATTACCAGGCCCTTTGGGTCTTGTATGGATATTAAGGGGAACCCCGCACCCAAATTAAAATAAGGAAAGGTGTGGGGCCACCAGGCCCTATATACTCTGAACAGCAGTATACAGGCGGTGCAAACAAGACAGGGACTGTAGGTTTGTTGTTAAGTAGAATCTGTTTGTAATTTTGAACATTTTTAACGTGTTTAGCTCCAGCCAAAAAATCTTTTCTAAGCTTTTTGGAAAACATAGGGAAGGGTTATCACCCCTGTGACATTTGTTTTGCTGTCTTTCCTCCTCTTCAGAAGATTTCACCTCACTTTTTTGTCCCAATGAAAAATGTTTTTTGAAAATTTGGGTTTTTTTGTGGAACAAGGATTGGAAAGCATCAGTGGAAAGGAGAAATTGTTTTCCCATATTAACTCTTACAGGAGAGAATTTCCCTTCCTAGGGGTAGATTTCATCTCACTTCCTGTTGTCTCCTTCCGTTTGCAAGTAGGAGTCGTTTGTAAGTTAGATGTTTGAAAGTAGGGTCCTGCCCTATATACTCAGCAGAAATTTGGGCCTTAGGTGTTGCTGTGGCCACAACACTGTAAGCCCTCACAGGGCCCTGCTGTGAAATATTAGATCAAGAATTGTAATTACATGCCCCTGTTGAACAGGAGCTGAAAAATTAGGCCTTAGGCACTGGTGCTGGTGCCACAACACTGCAACCCCTCACAGACACTCTAGTTGGAACGCAGGAACGAGCCCTGCTGCAAATTATTGCTTCAAAAATTGTAATTACACGCCCCTGTTAGACAGGGGCAGAAAAATTGGGCCTTAGGCACTGGTGCTGGTGCCACAACACTGCAACCCCTCACAGACACTCTAGTTGGAACGCAGGAACGAGCCCTGCTGCAAAGTATTGCATCAAAAATTGTAATTACACGCCCCTGTTAGACAGGGGCAGAAAAATTGGGCCTTAGGCACTGGTGCTGGTGCCACAACACTGCAACCCCTCACAGACACTCTAGTTGGAACGCAGGAACGAGCCCTGCTGCAAAGTATTGCATCAAAAATTGTAATTACACGCCCCTGTTAGACAGGGGCAGAAAAATTGGGCCCTAGGCACTGGTGCTGGTGCCACAACACTGCAACCCCTCACAGACACTCTAGTTGGAATGCAGGAACGAGCCCTGCTGCAAAGTATTACATCAAAAATTGTAATTACACGCCCCTGTTAAACAGGGGCTGAAAAATTGTGCCTTAGGCACTGGTGGTGGCGCCCAGAACCAAAAATGTTCTTACAAGCTATCAGCGTGATGATTGAGGAGGAAGAGGATAATTACTCAGGGATAGTCACTCAGCATCAGCATAGGCAGTCTTTGAAGGGATCTGAGATTTCAAAAAAAATTATTCGGTTACATCAGCATCAGGTGCTTGGTAGCTGGTGGTGATCCAAGACTCATTCATTTTTATGAAGGTCAGCCGATCGACCGAGTCGGTGGACAGACGCACCCTGTGATCGGTTACCACGCCTCCAGCAGCACTGAATGTGCGTTCCGAAAGAACGCTGGATGCAGGACAGGCCAGTAGCTCAATTGCATACTGTGCAAGCTCTGGCCAGTGATCCATCCTCAAGACCCAGTAACCCAGAGGATTTTCGGTGGGAAAGGTGTCCAAGTCTGATCTTGCCCCTAGGTATTCCTGCACCATGTAAAACAGACGCTGGCGATGGTTGCTGGAACCGATCATACCTTGGGGCTGCGGACCAAAAAATTGTCTGAACGCATCGGTCAGACGGCCACCTTCTCCACCGCTCCTTCTTTGACTGACCGAAGCCTCAGCAACACGTTGTCCAGAAACAGGAGTTTGTAACCTCCCAGTCTCTGGGAACGCGTTGCACAGACCTTTCTGCAAGGCCTCCCGAAGATGTTTCATCCTCTGCTCCCTCTGCGATGGCAAGATAAGGTCCGCAACCTTACCCTTGTAACGTGGATCAAGGAGGGTTGCCAGCCAGTATTGGTCCTTCTCCTTGATACCACGAATACGAGGATCCTTACGCAGGCTTTGCAGGATCAGGGAGGCCATGCAGCGTAGGTTTGCTGAGGCATTCGGTCCGGAGTCCTCTGGGTCACTAAGAACGACATGGTCCGCAGCCACCTCCTCCCAGCCACGTACAAGTCCATGTGTTTCTTGGGACTGATCCCTTAAAGACTGCTGCTGATGCTGAGTGCCAGGCTCCACCTCCATACTGACACAATCTTCCTCCTCCTCCTCTTCCTCCTCGTCCTCTTCCTGTGTGATCGGCGGGCACGCAGGAACACTGTCTGGATAAAGGGGGCCTTGAGAGCTAAGGAAGTCCTCCTCTTCCTGCCTCTGTTCTGCCTCAAGTGCCCTGTCCATTATTCCACGCAGCGTGTGCTCCAACAGGTGGACAAGGGGGACAGTGTCACTGATGCATGCACTGTCACTGCTCACCATCCTCGTGGCCTCCTCGAATGGTGACAGGACAGTGCATGCATCCCTGATCATGGCCCACTGGCGTGGGGAAAAAAAACCAAGCTCCCCTGACCCTGTCCTGGTGCCATAGTCGCACAGGTACTCATTGATGGCCCTCTGCTGCGTGTGCAGCCGCTGCAGCATGGCCAACGTTGAGTTCCACCTGGTGGGCATGTCACAGATTAGGCGGTTCTTGGGCAGGTTAAACTCCTTTTGGAGGTCCGTCAGCCGAGCACTGGCATTATATGACCGGCGGAAATGCACACAGACTTTCCTGGCCTGCCTCAGGACATCCTGTAAGCCCGGGTACCTGCCCAAGAACCGCTGCACCACCAAGTTAAGGACGTGAGCCAAACAGGGCACATGGGTCATTTGTCCCTGTCGGAGGGCAGAGAGGAGGTTGGTGCCATTGTCGCAAACCACCATTCCTGCCTTAAGTTGGCGTGGCGTCAACCACCTCTGAACCTGCCCCTGCAGAGCTGACAGAACCTCTGCCCCAGTGTGGCTCCTGTCCCCCAAGCACACCAGCTCAAGCACCGCATGGCATCTTTTGGCCTGCGTACTTGCGTAGCCCCTTGAACGCCTACGGAGCACCGCTGGTTCCGAGGAAGAGGCCATGGAGGAAGAAGAAGAGGAGGGGGTGGAGGAGAGAGGTGTGTCACAATCAGCATTTTGGAGGCGTGGTGGCAGAACAACCTCCAACACTACTGCACCTTGTCCTGCATCCTTCCCAGCTGCCAGCAGAGTCACCCAATGCGCCGTGAAACTTAGGTAACGTCCCTGTCCATGCCTGCTGGACCATGAGTCAGCGGTAATATGCACCTTACCGCTGACCGCCCTGTCCAGCGAGGCATGGACATTGCCTTCCACATGCCGGTAGAGAGCCGGAATCGCCTTCCGTGAGAAAAAGTGGCGTTTGGGTACCTGCCACTGAGGAACCGCACATTCCACAAACTCACGGAAGGGGGCAGAGTCTACCAACTGAAAAGGCAGCAGTTGAAGTGCTAGCAATTTTGCCAAGCTAGCATTCAACCGCTGGGCATGTGGATGGCTGGGAGCAAACTTCTTTCGGCGGTGCAGCAGCTGGGGCAGGGAAATTTGCCTGGTACAATCTGACGTCGGTGTACCAAAAGCAGATTGCCCACAAGTACTTGGCTGTGACACACCTAATTCTACACCTTCATTCCTCTCACTGCAGGTCTCAGAGAGGACTGAAGGTCTAGTGGGGTTGGAAATCTCAGCTGATGAGGAGCAAGGAGAGATCCTCTTTGTTCTTTGGTGTGGGTCTTTTAGATACGCTTGCCAACGAACTGCATGGCAGGTCAACATATGTCTGGTCAAGCATGTGGTACCCAAGCGGGAGATATTTTGGCCACGCGAGATACGCTTGAGACATATGTTGCAAATAGCAGCGGTGCGATCTGATGCACTCGTCTCAAAAAAGGCCCACACCAAAGAACTTTTTGAATAACGCGCAGAGACTGCAGCGCCCTGCACATGTGGAGCTTTGGGGTGTGATGCAGTCAATGTGTTGCCCTTAGGCTGGCCCCTGGAGGGCATCCTGCCTCGTTGGTGATGTGCTGCCGCCTCCTCCTCCTCCTCCTCCTCCTCCTCCTCCTCCTCCTCCTCTCTCCTATCAGGCACCCACGTTGAGTCAGTGACCTCATCATCCCCTCCCTCCTCATCACTGGAGCAAACCTGGCAGTATGCTGCAGCAGGGGGAGCATGACTGCCAGATTGCTGTCCTTCTTGGGCACCCCCTCTGTCCGCGCTCATGTTACTGCCTTCATCGAGCTCAGTATCGTCATCAGAGCCTTCCAAACGCTGGGCATCCTCCTGGAGCATGTACCCAACACTGTGGTCAAACAGTTCGAGGGAATCCTCATGAGGACATGGTGGAGCTAGGGAAGGAGTCACTGATGACATTGAGCTGAAGGAAGAGGCCGCTGCTTTGCCAGACAAAGCACCCTGGGCATGGGTGAGAGAGGATGAGGAGGATGAGGACGGCTTGGTCATCCACTCGACCAAGTCTTCCGCATGTTGCGGCTCAACATGGCCAGCTGCCGAAAAAAAGGCCAAGCGTGTCCCATGGCCACGTGCTGATGAGGATGCACCGTCTCCACGACCAGCACTAGACACAGAGCCTGCTTGCCCTCTCTTATTGGCTTGTGACTGTCTGCCTCTCCTTCTTGGCCTTCCAGACATACTAATGGCCTGTAGCTGCACTAAGCTGGGATAGAACACCTGTAATTTTCTTCAAGTAGCTTTATATACTGTAACCAGACAAGCCTGCCTGTCAGTAGGAAGATAACAGGAACGGATCTAGCTGAACACTGTGAGCAGGACGCACTGTACTAAATGTAAATAGTCTAGCTGCCTGACCGTGGTACTAATAGGATCAAATAGAACACCTGTAATTTTCTTCAGGTAGCTTTATATACTGTAACCAGACAAGCCTGCCTGTCAGTAGGAAGATAACAGGAACGGATCTAGCTGTACACTGTGAGCAGGACGCACTGTACTAAATGTAAATAGTCTAGCTGCCTGACCGTGGTACTAATAGGATCAAATAGAACACCTGTAATTTTCTTCAGGTAGCTTTATATACTGTAACCAGACAAGCCTGCCTGTCAGTAGGAAGATAACAGGAACGGATCTAGCTGTACACTGTGAGCAGGACGCACTGTACTAAATGTAAATAGTCTAGCTGCCTGACCGTGGTACTAATAGGATCAAATAGAACACCTGTAATTTTCTTCAGGTAGCTTTATATACTGTAACCAGACAAGCCTGCCTGTCAGTAGGAAGATAACAGGAACGGATCTAGCTGTACACTGTGAGCAGGACGCACTGTACTAAATGTAAATAGTCTAGCTGCCTGACCGTGGTACTAATAGGATCAAATAGAACACCTGTAATTTTCTTCAGGTAGCTTTATATACTGTAACCAGACAAGCCTGCCTGTCAGTAGGAAGATAACAGGAACGGATCTAGCTGAACACTGTGAGCAGGACGCACTGTACTAAATGTAAATAGTCTAGCTGCCTGACCGTGGTACTAATAGGATCAAATAGAACACCTGTAATTTTCTTCAGGTAGCTTTATATACTGTAACCAGACAAGCCTGCCGGTCAGTAGGAATTTAACAGGAACGGATCTAGCTGAACACTGTGAGCAGGACGCACTGCACTAAATGTAAATAGCAGGAACGGATCTAGCTGAACACTGTGAGCAGGACGCACTGCACTAAATGTAAATAGTCTAGAAGATAACAGGAACGGATCTAGCTGAACACTGTGAGCAGGACGCACTGCATTAAATGTAAATAGTCTAGATAGAAGATAACAGGAACGGATCTAGCTAAACTGAATACAGTGTATATATATATATGCAACACCTGGGATGCATATATATACACAATACACTGTAAGTGCAGCTAACTGACTGACTGTTCTGCCTAATCTATCTAACTCAAATCAAATGACACTGTCTCTCTCTCTCTCTATCTCTCAGCACACCGGAACACACACTACACAGGGCCGCCGTGCAGGCGGCCTTATATAGTGTGGGGTGTGTACTAAATGCCCTGAGCCGTAATTGGCCAAAGCCACCCTGGCTTTGGCCAATTACAGCTCTCTCTACTGACAGCGCTGTGATTGGCCAAGCATGCGGGTCATAGTGCATGCTTGGCCAATCATCAGCCAGCAATGCACTGCGATGCCGCAGTGAATTATGGGCCGTGACGCGCCACACGAATTTAGCGCGAACGGCCCATAACGTTCGCAATTCGGCGAACGATCGAACAGCCGATGTTCGAGTCGAACATGGGTTCGACTCGAACACGAAGCTCATCCCTAGTCCTGAGCTGTCGGTCCTGTGTGACGAAGCTGGGCAACCGAGGAGATCCCAGGGGAGGACCCGTCTTGGAGAAATCACGCGGCGTGCTGGTCTATAGAGGGGCCTGGTGACTCGGTTGGAGGACGTATCCGAAAGTAACTATACAGCATAGTGTTGCTGGCTCGGCTTAAAGGTTCAAGCACTGTGACTGACATTTCACTACAGAAAATCTATACATCTTGTGGCAGAGGATCGTACAGATTTTGTTCCCTAGCAAGTCTGTGGCAGAGACTTTAATTCGTGCTGCGTGCTGGCTGCTAGACCGGTGAGAGAGGCCTATCCAGAAGAGCAAGGAGTGTGTCCCTTGAGGGGAGCACATTCCATATAGTATTTGAATTCTACCAGGACATCAAGAGAACCCTATCAGAGAATATTTGAGTTTCTTCTGCAAGTCTCCTTTCCGTCTCTTTCCTGCTATTTCCTAAGTTGTTTGTTTAATAAAGCATTGAAAACGTACGCCAGTGTTGGTGCGTGTATCGTCCATCAGTAAACTCAACGGAACCCTAGAACCGGTGCCCGTGAAACAAAGGGAAGCAGAGTGAAGGTAACAGACCCACTTAAACCAGCAGCTCCACCGTGAGTTATTGCTACATGTGGGGGCTCGCCCAGGATTTGTTGACTGTCAATTATTGCAACCCAGTGGAGTGTTTTACCGGGAGTTTACAGAGAGAGCTGTCTTTTCAGGAAGAGGAAAGGATAAATTGCAGGACTTTGCTTCTGAGTGCGTAGACGCTGGGCGCCAGAGAAAGGCCCGGGAGCTACGTGACTGGAAGAACAAGTGGGAGGAGTTACCCTACTTGATACCGCATGGGACGTGTGTATGTGTTTGGCGCCAGAGGAAAAGAGGAGCCTCGTGATCGTGCTGAGAAGATCCGGGGGTAACCATGTCTTTTCCGGCGTTGTAATCGGTTGTGGGACCCAGAATGTTCCCTACGAGCACCGTGATGAATGCTGTGCTATCTGGAACTCTGCTTACGGATACTGGAGTTCGATTGAAGCCGCAGGGGAGGTTTGTCCTGTATACCTCAGGAGATATTGAGGGACTGGGCATGATCTGCCATCAATGCGAAGGATTGGCCGTGCATCTTCGTCCATTCGGCCGATGTCCACAGTGTGGAGAATACCTGTTTGTGGTGGAGCAAACTACCACGTCGCTGCGTGCTTATCGGATGGATTGGGTGACCGGTATCGCTACAGTGGAAGCTGCTATCGCTACAGAGAGAGAGCGACAGGCCGCCACTTTGCCTGTTGTTTCTGACAACGTTTCAGAAAGAGACGCTGCTGCTGTCGTCTCATCAGGAGACATTGCTTTGGTTTCTGAGTCTACTACGCCTACTCCTATAGTGCCTGCTCAGAGGAAGGTGGGCTATGTAAAGGCTTCCCGCAGCCGTGCTCGAAGCCTACCCCAGAGGTTACCTGAACCGGAGCTACCAGAGTCTACATCGGAGATGGGTAAGCCACTGTTGGGGAATGTGTTCAGGACTGTAAATATATATTTGCCGGCAGAAGAATTGAGAGATTCGGAAATAGAATCCATGCCGGATCTTTCCGGTGATGATGACTTATTTGAGACTGTGTCATGGGAGCTGTTGTGGTCTCGGGGTGAGGATGTTGCCTCCACTATGACTTTCCCTGAATGGACAGCTCTGAGTTCTGGGAAGACGTCACCCTGTGTGGAAACACACAATACTGTTGCTGGAACTTTGCCGAAAACTACTAGTTCACTACAGACTCCGGCTGGGTCTATGGTGAGCAAGTCACTGAATTCCTGTGTACCGCCTGGTATGGGGAGAGACAGATCTTTGCCAAAGCTTGCTCGTTTACAAAGGAAGCTAATTGGGAACTTTGGTACAGTGAAGCTGTTTGGGACTATTTGTCTGTACCTAAACCCTTTAGAAAGACTGGATGTTCCGTCAGGATGGATGAACGTTTCAACAGAAGCTTTGTACATTGGAATTTTGGTCGGCACATCTATACTGACAAAGTGGTAATCTGCAGGCTGGGAAAGGACAATGTTGTATACTTTATTACCACTGTGGATAAAGAGGGAAAATCGTTGACTTTGCCAGATCCCCGGTTTTACTTTTAATTATGGACAATAGAACTTTGAAATTACCTAGCTAGATAGTGTCAGGGTAAAGAGATCTGTGTGGTCAAGATCTATGGATCCTGTTCTGTGTTTAAATCCAAGGACTTCTTTTTGCTAGCCGGATTTTCTTTTATAGGAAAAAGTTCTTATGCAGGGATGGACTCCTAAAGTATATATTTTTTCTAGTATAGATTGTGGGAAGAGAGTTTCATTTTTAATGAGGCTTTGCTCCTAACGTTGAATAGGATATGTATGTGTGTTTAACTATGTTTCCTTTTCAGGGATCATCGGATCATATATAGAGCTGGGAGGCTTTTCAGCTAGTTAGATAGTGAGGTTGTGTATAATCATACTGTGGTTTTGTTTGCGGCTGTGAACATAATGTTTTATAGATTTAAGTCTTGTAATGTCTTTAAACTGTCCTTTCTCTCTCTCTGTCTATCTAAAGTTATAAGAAACTCAAATGCTTACTCTCAGGCTTGAGAGTTACTGTTACTGTTTTTGGACAGACGTTGGGGACAACGTCTACTGTAGTGGGGGGAGTATGTAGCGCTGGTAGATTTGCAATCTACCGCATGTTAGGTAAATTTAGTAATTTGAGCGTTAGGAAGGTTAAGTTTGCCTCTGTTCCATCTTGGCTGACGTTGTGTGTGTTTCCGTACTGACCGGTGGGTGTCGCTGTTACCACTGGTCAGGGTTGGAAAGGCAACGTGTTGAAGCGTATGGATGCTCCTCTGTCCCGGAGACAAGCTCGGTGGAGGTGGTCCTCCGAGTTGCATTCTGGGCGAGGGTATTTATGGGACAGACGCCATATTTTGGGGTTCGTTTTACAGCCACCTGCTGGCCCTCCTGGCCAACAGGTATGCATTAAGGAGCTACCTCGTGGTCCTCCGTCCGGGAGGCCCATGATGCTGCGGCGCAGGGGTGGGTCCAGAGGCTTGTCTGGGGCCTACCACCGTGGCCGAGGAATGGTCCTGAGCTGTCGGTCCTGTGTGACGAAGCTGGACAACCGAGGAGATCCCAGGGGAGGACCCGTCTTGGAGAGATCACGCGGCGTGCTGGTCTATGGAGGGGCCTGGTGACTCGGTTGGAGGACATATCCGAAAGTAACTATACAGCATAGTGTTTACGGCTCGGCTTAAAGGTTCAAGCACTGTGACTGACATTTCACTACAGAAAATCTATACATCCTGTGGCAGAGGATCGTACGGATTTTGTTCCCAAGCAAGTCTGTGGCAGAGACTTTGATTCACGAGGGGAGCGCATTCCATATAATATTTGAATTCTACCAGGACATTTGTCAAGAGAACCCTATCAGAGAATATTTGAGTTTCTTCTGCAAGTCTCCTTTCCATCTCTTTCCTGCTATTTCCTAAGTCGTTTGTTTATTAAAGTATTGAAAACGTACTCCAGTGTTGGTGCATGTATCGTCCATCAGTAAACTCAACGGAACCCTAGACCCGGTGCTGGTGAAACAGAGGGAAGCAGAGTGAAGGTAACAGACCCACTTAAACCAGCAGCTCCACCGTGAGTTATTGCTACAGATGTCATTATTATCCCCGCCCCTTCCCTGTCATGTGCGCCGGGTCTGTTGGGTTTTTAGTGTTAGCAGGTTGGCAGGTGGCATACATCATAAATAATTATGCATTTACAATGAGGGGCTTTTCTTGGGTTATTTTTTTAAATAAAGGACAGGTCAAACATTTGGGTGTCTTTATCTATAGATTACCTTTTTGTGATTGAGTAGGAGTACTATGTCCCTCTTACTCATTCACACGGGGGTGGCCGGATTCTGGAGGCCTCCATATTTTTTAAAAGGCTTCCAGCTTCCAATAAGCCTACCACCTGCAGACATCCACAACCACTGGGCCAGCATTGTGGGGGGAAGGACTATCTATCGGTGGATCTTGGATCTCACATATAATTGAAAGAGGACTTTTAACACAAGTTTGTTTTGTTATTGAATTATTGTATTATTTCATATTCCATTGAGCAGTTGGGGAGATTACTGTGCACATGGTGGTGGTGGTATATATATATATATATATATATATATATATATATATATATATATATATATATATATATATATATACAGTATCTTTCTTTGTTATCTGAAGAAATGAGAGTTATGGTTGAATAGACAGTCCAATAGTGGAATAGTGGAAAGGTAAACATTGATCTGGTCCATAAAGGATATACAGGTTCAGGAGCTGAGCTGGTAATTGTGTTTTTACTCGGTTGTCCACCTCCAGCTAAAGACAAAATCAGTCTTGCAGTGGGAGTGTCTATAAAGAAATAAGATGAACAGGAGACCCCTAGGTGGCATTACAGGAGGAAGATCTCTTAGAGGGGAATTTATTAAAACTGGTGCAGCCAGAATCTGGGGCAGTTGTATGACAACCAATCAGCTTCCTTATTTCATCTTCAAAGCTTAACTAAACAAGCTGAAGATAGAGGCTGATTGGATGCTCCAGATTCTGGCTGATCCAGTTTTGATAAATTCCCCATTAATGTCATATTATCAGATTTCACTGATGGCTGTAATCATTCATGAAATAATACATTTACTCTTGTATCTTTATCTGATTAGTCCGGTGAAATAAAAGCACCACTAAAATCTACTTATAGATCTCTTGTAGACAGCTCAGATGACATTTGTTGCTCTTAAAAAAAAAAATTAAAACATTTACTAAGGTTTTCTTCTGTCCATTAAGAGTTCCAGATTAATTATACAGACTGTTCTCTTTCTTTCTAGATTAGTTATGGAGCCAGAGATACTTTACTGAGTGATAGAAAGATGTATCCAAACTTTTTCCGGACAGTTCCGGATGATGAGATGCAATATGTGGCCATAGCAAAGTTACTGGAAAGGTTGAAGTGGAACTGGGTCGGGATCCTTACATCTGATGATGAATACGGAGAGAGGGAGATCCGACAACTCAGCAAACATTTATCTAATCATGGAATTTGTATTGAATTCAAGATTCTGGTGTCTATAAAGAATCATGATAAAATTCCTCCAGAGCTGCGGACCTCAACTACGGAAGTTCTTATTATTTGTGGCTCAGCTAGTAGGACTTATTACAAGTTTTTGTATAATAATGTCCCTTATCACACAGAGAAGACATTTATTCTACCAGATTCTTGGTCAATGAGTGAAACGTTTTTTGATATCAGTAACTGCAGCTTGGTGTTTACGTTCCCCCTTCTCTACATAAAGGAATTGGTGGAATATTTGTATAGTATTTATCCATCCAGCCGCCCAAATGACCCACTGATGGAGGATATTCTCATAACTCAATATGGATGCTTTTCAAAAAACCAAATGAAAAATTTCCTTATTCCACTCACATTTAGACGTCCTCTTAGGAACTGCAGTTTGGAGACACATCCACTTGATTTATATTATCCTGATGAGAAAACATTCTATAGAGTGTATATTGCAGTCTACATTTTGGCTCAAGCATTACATGACATGGATTTCTCTTTTAAAATAAATAACAAAAAATCTGAAATAAATCCACACACACTAAAGTATAAGGTGAGAGCGTCCAATGAAAGTTTACTCGTATCTTTTTATACTCGGTCAGTTCAGTACTGGAACACAATGTGCCCAGACAAAAATTACACCCAGTTTAGGTTCCTGTTTAGTTTAGAGGAGTTTAACCCTTTCACTTCTGGAGCAGTTTTTTTTTATTTTTGCACCCATGTTAAAAAAATAATTTTAAGCCTGAAGATTATATAAAACCCCCAAACAGTATACAGTATATTTTCTGAAAGCAGAGACCCTGGAGAAACAATGCTTGCTGTATCATCTTTTTCTGTCACATGATATTAGTGCAATGGTTTACCAAATGTAATCTTTTGTTTTCAGTAAAAGATACACTAAGTTATTTTTAGGGCATACAAATGTAATATATTACCCACTTATTTGGTAAAATATAAAAGATGAGGTTGCACTGAATACATAGATAGCCAGTATGTCAAGTCTTAACCACTTAAGGACTAGCCTAGTTTTGGATTTTAGGTGTTTACATGTTTAAAACAGGTTTTTCTGCTAGAAAATTACTTAGAACCCCCAAACATTATATATGTTTTTCTTCTAACACCCTAGAGAATAAAATGGCGGTCATTGCAATACTTTTTTTTGCACCGTATTTGCGCAGCGGTCTTAAAAGCGCACTTTTTATTGAAAAAATTCACTTTTTTGAATAAAAAAATAAGACAACAGTAAAGTTAGCCCATTTTTTTTTATATTGTGAAATATAATGTTACGCCAAGTAAATTGATACCCAACATGTCACGCTTGAAAATTGCGCCCGCTCGTGGAATGGCGTCAAACTTTTACCCTCAAAAATCTATATAGGCGACGTTTAAAAAATTCTACAGGTTGCATATTTTGCGGTACAGAGGAAGTCTAGGGCTAGAATTATTGCTCCCACTCTACCGGTCGCGGCGATACCTCACATGTGTGGTTTGACCACCATTTTCATATGCGGGCGCTACTCGTGTATGCGTTCGCTTCCGCGCGCGAGCTCTTCGGGACAGGGGGGGTTTAAATTTTTTTTTTTTTTTTATTATTTATTTTACAATATTTTTTTTATTTTTACACAGTTTTAAAAAAAAATAGTGTCACTTTTATTCCTATTACAATGGATTGTAAACATCCCTTGTAATAGAAAAAAGCATGACAGGACCTCTTTAATATGAGATCTGGGGTCAAAAAGACCTCAGATCTCATATTTACACTAAAATGCAATAAAAAAAAAAATAAAAAAAAGTCATTTAGAAAAATTACATTTGAAAAAATATGCTTTTAAGAGGCATGGACGGAAGTGACGTTTTGACGTCGTTTCCGCCCAGCAGTGTCATGGAGACCAGTGGGCGCCATCTTAGCCTCACTCGTCTCCAGACACACCACAGAGCAGGACGCGATCTCCTCCGCCGCTACCGACAGCTCCGGTAAGCGGCGGAGGGCACCGGATCGTGGCGGGAGGGGGGCCCTCCCCCGCCACCGATAAAAGTGATCTCGCGGCGAATCCGCCACAGGGACCACTTTTATCTGAAAGCCAGCCGCCGCACGAAAACGGGGATACCGGGGTTATGGCAGCTAGCTAGCTGCTGCCATAACAACGATATCCCCGTTCAAAGTTTGGACGTACATCGTCGTGCGGCGGTCTTGAAGTGGTTAAAATGACCGGCACCTCTGAAATGGTGACCAACTTTAGTACCTTCACTTTTCCATAGGTAATGCTTTAAAGACTAAGTTCACCTTTTGGAACATGTTACATGGCACATCAGTATTTAGGGTGTAATATGTTGCAGCACATGTTCCCTCACCCCCTGTACCAGTGGGTAGGGAGTTCCAAAACTGCATCCACATTTAAAATCATCTCCGCCCACACAGCCATGTCATTTATTTATAAGAATCTGAGAATGAATAAACTACAAGTCCTGTCAGATAACAGATAAATGGTTAAAATTATTATTCTCACTCCAGCATGCGTGTTTATAGTGTGCAGGCACCCCTGCCATCTGTGTTTATTTTTGTATATTAATGTAAGTATAGGGCAGGACAGTGGTGTAGTGGTTGGCATGTTTACCCAGCAGTAAAAAGGTTCACTGGTTCAAATCCCAATCACAACACCACCTGCCAGGAGTTTGCATGTTCTCCCTGTGCCTGCGTGGGTTTCCTCCGGGTACTCCGGTTTCCTCCCACACTCCGAAGACATGCTGGTAGGTTAATTGGATCCTGTCTAAATTGGCCCTAGTATGTATGAATGTGAGTTAGGGACCTTAGATTGTAAGCTCCTGGAGGGTAGAGACTGATGTAAATGTATAATATATATTTAAAGCACTGCATAAATTGACAGCACTATATAAGTACCTGAAATAATAATAATATGTGGGGGTGGGGGGAGGTTCATATTTATGTATTTTGCGGGGTTAAAGTGCTTGGAATTAACTTAATTTTCTTACACTGTATTTTTTATCACATGAGGACACGAGTCCCCTATGTGATACTTTTTTGGGGACAGGTTCACTTTAATGAGACCCCTGATGTCTCCCCTGCCCTCCATTAAATGAGATCACACTCCATTAGCTTCTTCCCAGTGACAGCAGGACCCTAAAGTCACATTGTACCGATCACTTCAGGGTTCTTAATAGATGGGGGAGATCAACAAACAGACATTCACTGGTCTTCCTAATAGAGGCTGCCATTGCTGAACTCTCCTTGGAGAATGCTAGTTCTGTGGCTGTTCAAATGCTTTCATATCAGAGTTGTCTGACTCTAGCTATACAGGAAATATTTCTGGCACTGATTTCCTGAAGTCACACACAGCAAGGTATCTATAAGTTTTTAGGGCTAAACTTTAAAAAGTCAAGATGATATATTAATTCTGAGCACATTGGGGTGGGGGTTGAAGTCCTCTTGAGGGATCTGACCAGGAGTGGTGCTCTGTTTTGGTTTTCTCTTTTTTTCTATTATGGGGCGTACACACGGTCGGACTTTTCGACCGGATTTGTCCGACGGACACAGCCGGACGAAATCCGACGGACAATCCGACCGTGTGTGGTCTGCATCGGACTTCCGATGGACCGTTTCGGTCGGAAATCCGACATACTTTAGATTTGAAGCCTGATTCAAATCTGTACGTCGTAACTCCGCCGGACTCAGTTCCTGACGGAAAGCCCGTTCGTCTGTATGCTGGTCCGACGGACCAGATACGACGCAAGGGCAGGGTACTGCATCTCACGCTCGCTGCAGTAGGAAAAACAAATTTTTCTATTGCGGCGGGCGCGGGACATCCCAGGCCCTTAGGTCTGGTATGGATTTTAAGGGGAACCCCCTACGCCAAAAAAACGACGTGGGGTCACCCCCAAAATCCATACCAGACCACGATCCGAGCACGCAGCCCGGCCGGTCAGGAAAGGGGGTGGGTACGAGCGAGCACCCCCCTCCTGAACCATACTAGGCCGCATGCCCCCAACATGGGAGGGTGGGTGCTTTGAGGGAGGGGGGCACCCTGCGGGGCCCCCCACCACAAAGCACCTTGTCCCCATGTTGATGAGGACAAGGGCCTCTTCCCGACAACCCTGGCCGTTGGTTGTCGGGGTCTGCAGACGGGGGGCTTATCGAGATCCGGGAGCCCCCTTTAATAAGAGGGCCCCCAGATCCCGGCCCTCCACCCTATGTGAATGAGTATGGGGTACATGGTACCCCTACCCATTTACCTAGGGAAAAAGTGTCAATAATAAAACACTACACAGGTTTTTAAAGTAATTTATTAGACAGCTCTGGGGGGGTCTTCTTCCGGCTTCGGGGGTCTTCTTCCAACTTCGGGGGTTCCTCCGGTTCCTCTTCTCCCGGCGTCCGGTTGATTCTTCTCCGCTCTCTCTGGCCTCTTCTCCCGGTGTTCCAGTTCTTCTGCCGGCTCCTCCGCTATCTTCATGCCGCTCTTTTTAAAAACCTGTGTAGTGTGTTTTATTATTGACACTTTTCCCTAGGTAAATGGGTAGGGGTACCATGTACCCCATACTCATTCACATAGGGTGGGGGGCCGGGATCTGGGGGCCCTCTTTTTAAAGGGGGCTCCCGGATTCTGATAAGCCCCCCGCCCGCAGACCCCGACAACCAATGGCCAACATGGGGACAAGGTTCTTTGTGGTGGGGGGCCCCGCAGGGTGCCCCCTCCCCCAAAGCACCCACCCCCCCCATGTAGAGGGCATGCAGCCTGGTACGGTTCAGGAGGGGGGGGCGCTCACTCTTCCCCACCCCCTTTCCATACCTTTCCATACCAGACCCCGATCCGAGCTGCGTGCTCGGATCGGGGTCTGGTATGGATTTTGGGGGGGACCCCACGCCATTTTTTCGGGACATCCGGGCCTGGGATGCCCCGCGTCGGGGCTCACAAGGTGTCAATATCACCGATAAAAGCAGCGAGATTGACTTCCTTTTCTAGTCCCGTCATACCCGAGTCACGTTCAAAATGAACAGACTTGTCCGTGTGTGGGCAAGTCCATTCATTCTGAAAGTCCGGCGGGAAGACCGGATTCCGGAAAGTCCGGTCGTGTGTAGGCAAGTCCATCCATTCAGAAGGTACGCTGGTAGTCCGCCGGAAATCTGGCGGCAAGTACGTCGGACCTAACTTCCCAGAAAGTCTGACCATGTGTACGAGGCATTAGTTATTCCTAGACATGTGCACAATGAAATATTTCGTTTCGGAATTTTGTTTTCGTCCGAAAAATAAATTTATTTAGTTACTCCCGAAATTCGTTTTTATTTATTTCATTTTTCGTTAAAAATTGCATTCGTCCGAAAATCCAAATTAAGGTTGAATCTGTCATTGAAGGCTTATGGTGTCTGTCGAATGTTCAAAGAAGATTCGACGGAGCAGCTAAATTGTACGACGCCGTATAGTTTACCTGCTCCGTTGAATCTTCTTAGAACTTTCAACAGACACCATAAGCCAAACTACGTGTGTACTTAGTTCTAGCTATTTTACTGCTCCTCCTCTTTGGTTACAATCAGCCAATAACATTCATCATCATCATTATTTTTATTTATCTTTTCTCCCCTATGTCAAATATTTTCTCCCCTACGTCGAATCTTTCTCCCCTACGTCGAATCTTTCTCCCCTACGTCAAATCTTTCTCCCCTACGTCGAATCTTTTCTCTCTATGTAGAATCATCTTGGACTAATAGAGTTAAGGTTAGGCACATTCAACCACAGGTTTGATGGACACAGATTGTTATTGTCATCATCATGTCGAATCTCCTATCTATATCGAACTGTTGTAGCAACGAAAATGAAAATAAAGCATTTGTTTATGTCGGATCTTTCCTTTTTCGGATTCTGCACTTTCGTTATCGTTTGTTAAAACGATAACGAAAATACCTGAAATTCAGACGAAAATGCATTCGGACGAAAACGAATGCACATGTCTAGTTATTCCGTTTTTAACCACCTCAAGAATAGTCTTCCCCGAAACCCCCCCACCACCACCACCACTTTTTTTGGCCCAGGCCATTTTCAGTTTTCAGCACTGTGACACTTTGAATGATAATTACTCAGTCATCCAACAATGTACCCAAATTAAATTGTATTTATTTATTTATTTTGGTAGGATTTAATCACCGTCAAATTTTTAAGTTTTGCAATATAAATTAGAAAAATCCATTCTGGTTAAAAATGTTGATTATAAAATTTTGCAAATAAAATAATATTTCTTCATACATTTAGACCAACACGTATTCTGCTACATTTCTTGGGTAAAAATAACCCAAATAAGTGTATGTTATTTAGTCTGTGGGAAAGTCTACACACTATGGGATATAGATCTGAATACTGATCAGTCCTGATGTACTGATGGACTCATTTCTTGAGGCCCTAAAATGACAGGACAATACCCCCCAAATGATCCACATTCTGTTCTAGAAACCCAGGTGATTGCTGGTATTGTGAAGGATCTGAAGTACCCAGAGGTACTCAATGATTCCATACACATAACTTTCCACTGCCAACGGTGTTTTAAAGAGACTGCTTCTCAACCAACTTCTTTGAGCGGCTGCGTATCTTCTTAAGAAACCTGAGACTGAATAGTTTACTCTCTATGTTAGAATCACCATTTAAAAATTGGCATATTGTGATCATATCTGCTCATAAATGCTTCTCCAGGGAGAATAGGTTTAATGTTTGTAGTCATACTTCATAACTGAGGTCCTTCGGCCCCCTTATTGGCTTTGTTGCCCTTCTCTGGACTCTCTACAGTTCCAGCACATCCTTCCTGAGGACTGGTGACCAGAACTAGACAGCATACTTCAGATGTGGCTGAACCAGAGTTTTGTAAAGTGGTAGAATTGAAGTCTTATCTCTTGAGTAGATACCCTTTTTAATGCATGCAAATAGTCTGTTGGCCTTGATTGCTGCACCTTGGCATTGCATGCTATTGCTGAGCCTGTGGTCTACAAGAATCTCCAGATCCTTTTCCATCCCCAATTCCCCCTGGGGTTCCCTCGCTAATGAGTAACTTGTGTTCATATTTTTTTTAGCCCCCAAGTGTATTACTTTATATTTTTCAATAATAAACCTCAAGCACAAACATGTAAAAACTTGCAACTATACTTTAGCTTTTTTGAAGATAACATTTCCCCCTTATTTTTAAAGGGTCTTCAAGAGCCAGATAAGCCTCCAACCACAGACTCCCATAACTACCGGGCCATAATTGTGGGCAAGTGGTCCCCCTGGGAAGGTACCCCCATGTTAAGGGCATGTGGCTTGGTATGGTTCAGAATGGGGCAGTCAGCTGCCCAACTTCCCTCATCCTAGCCACCCAGGGTGCATGCTTAGATAATGGTCTGGTGTAAAATTTTGAGGAGACCGCATTCTTTTTTGTGGGGTTCCACTTAAGATTCATGCCAGAACTAAAGGGCCTGGTATAAATGGTATAAATTTTGGGGGGATTCTAAGGCATTTTATTTTTCCCTGCTATATGTTACTATTCACTTGTCAGTCAGAAATCCCTGGAATCCCTGTCTGGCAGCTGAATATGCCGGAAGGGGATAAGTCACTGGTTGTTAGGATGCCAACAGGTACCAGTTCCCTAACAACTAGGAGGAAGCTGTGACATTTAGCAGTGGTAATAAAAGGGATCTGCTCCTTTTGGGACTAGCACCTGTAGCAGAGGTAGAAGCTGATTGGACTTTACACACAGTAGGCTTGGAGCGGTGCTGTCAGAACTACATGTCTTTGGGTTCTGTTTAAAAATGCCAATTTTCTAGGCTACTAGGCAAGGAGATGTAAAAATAGCATGATGGGTGGACACTGCCCTGGGGAACATTTACCATTACAAAAACATTTTTAAAAATTTCACTTGACCAGAAGCAGTGATTTAAAAAAATGCTTAAAATGAAACAGTGAAAATGCAAAATTCCTTTAAATAACATGCGGGGGAGGGGGGTATCCTAATCTTACCTTTAAAGGGGTGCATCTCCATCCTGTTCAGAAAGTGCTGAAAGTTGGAAAAAAAAATAAAAATAAAAAACTGAATGACCAAAAACACACCCTAAAGAGTAAACTACACAATAATTTATTAGCTATAATAAGCAAAATACAAAGATATTCACAACCACCCCTTAAAAGATAGATGTGGTGGGTATACCCAAAACAATGGGACCCCACCAAACTATCAGACCCTCCCTGTAAACAACTTGATCCTACATGAATAAGTGGGGGAGCCCACAATTGTAGAGCCCTCCTATCCCCAATATATAGCACCCTCTAAGACACCTGTAATACCCCAGCTACCAACAGGTGGAGGCTAAACTGTGAAATTCCTGAAGGAGCAGCGTGATTTCGCCAATGCAAAAATAATTCACGCTGTTTCCATAAACGAATATCTCAGTGGCTAGCCAAAACCTGCAGTCAGTCAGTCAGTCAAAAAAATGGTGATAAAAAGTATGGACAAAAAAGTTACAAAAAAACGTATCAGGACAAGGTGTTAGTCCAAATGTTGGATAATAGATAGAGGGTGGGAAGAGTCAATACTTCCTCAAATAAGTGTCAGTCCCATTATTCTCATCCTGTATGTGACCTGTTCAATATTTATAAGTTCACCGCTGGATTTAGAAGATAAATGCCATAAAGTTGGAACATATAGATGTATGACATACAAAATGGCTATATACCAGGGTATCTGCAACAAACATGTGTATCCTCCAAGTTGAAGGATAAGTGCTGTATAAATATATTATTTCAGTGAACAGCTGATTGCTGTGTGTCCTCCAGGTATAAGTAGCAGATAGAGTAGGATACAATGACAGCCAGGTTTACTCACTCATAGTTGATCATGCGGATATGCCTCCAGTGCACAATGATGTAAAATGATCGGTCAAAGATCGGTCTTGGTGCATGTCTGTATGATGTGTATGTCCAAACGATGTTCCAATGCATCCACACAAGGAGCAAGGCATAGATGAATCTACACCTGAGATGTTTGACTGATCAGCGGGGTTGTTATCCATTTCATGACACCTGCTGCTGGTTTAATCCATGGCGGCTCATCTGAGAAATGAATGTGTTTGATCGTTTCCAAATATAAATGATCAGGTAGCAGTTCAGTACCCCAATTTCCTCAAATAGGTATGAGCTGGGGGGCTGCATGACGGAGGTGCTCTCCCAGCATAAGAAAGCTTACATGTTTTGTTCCCTTACTTTATGGAACTTCATCAGAGCTCCATTTTTCTATTTTTTCCCATATAATATATTGTTTGCACCCCCCGATACTCATTCGGTGAGTGCTACCTTGAGTGCACTTAGGCGGGACTCCCATTTTCCATTTTTTGTTTCAAGTGCTGAAAGTTTCTGTTTTTTTTTGAGAAGCTGACAGTGAAATGTAATTTGATGGCAATTTAAACTTTTTTTCTGTTTTTAAGACAGAACTCAACAAAACAAAACAAAAAACGTGGAAGGTCTCCCTAGGGATCCAAACCAGACCCTTATTCTGAGCGTGAAGCCTGGCGGGCCAGGAAAGGGGAGGGATGAGCAGGCACCTCCCCCCCGAACCATACCAGGCCACATGCCTTCAACATGAGGGCAATGTCTTGTTGATAAGAAGAAGAGCCTCTTCCCCACAACCCTGGTCGATGATTGTGGGGGTCTGTTGGTGGGTTGGCTTAGCAGAATCACAGAGGCTATTTTCTTGTAAATTAAAAATGCTTAAATATGGACAGTGACCCTATTTTGGCAGTGATTTCACTACTATTCCCACCCCTTTTCTTATGTGGCTGGGATTTCCAGTGATGTCATTGGTTCCTAGGGATGCCTTGGGAGCAAGCATACACAGCTTCCTTAGGAATCACTGACAGCAGGAGGTTGTCATATATAGAAGCTGTAGAAATATTGTTTCTATTTGAGATTATCGACTTCAATCCAAAAGAAGGTTGGATGGGAAAAAGTGTGGCCACTTGTCTGAATGTCCAAACAGCCAATGTTTATACCAGACCATTGTCTCATCCTGACTGAAGGTCTTCCTCATATTATTTACTCTGCTGGTCCAATGTTCTTAGCCTATAATGTAAGGCCATTATCTCTATTTCTCTATTGATGAATGGTAACCTTCATGGTCAAATGTTCTCATGGCTATTTTTCTCAAATGCTAGAGAATGTTAGATTCGCCACATTCGCCACAATGTCACATTCGGTGAAAAGCAACAAAGATACCATTGCACACATATTACAAACATTATGGTATTATTCATTATGCTTGCACACATTTTAAGACATTCATAGTTTATATGGTTTAAAAGATTGAAAAAAAGACACAGGTCCATCCATTTCATCCTGTGCGTGTGATTTTTATTCTTTGAAAGTTCCCATAGCCTCATATATTCTGCTTTCTGAGGAAGACATCTAAAAGGGTTTTGAAGTTGTCAGCACTCTCAGCTTGTACCACTTCCTAGGGAAGGGAATTGCACATTTTTACTTCTCTAGCAGTAAAGATCCCTTTCCACAATCTAAGGTTAAGCCTCCTTTCTTCTAACCTCAAATCATGACCACATGTCCTCTTCGGGGACCTTACAGTAAACAGTTTATCACAGTTACTGAAATCACTTTTAAATATATTTGTACGTTGTAATCATGTCTTCTCTTAAAGAGTAACTCCACTTTTGTTGAGAAAAAATCCCTCCCCTCTGGCTAATCTATGTACATTGCATGGATTTTACCAAACTTTGTTGCAGATTTCTATCTTTTGTTACTCTAAAGAAATAGCTGTTTGTTTCTCTATGTCCATGTACTGGGTGAATGTGAATGGGAGCAGTTTAATAATTGTAGCATCCTCTAGTGTGCTAGCAGAGGTGGCTCTCTAATTAGGCAAAATAGGCGGCTGCCTAAGGCCTCGCAACTCATAGGGGCCCCGCGGGCTCCTAATTTGCCTAATTGAAGAGTCGGCTCTGTAGCAGAGCTCCCTGCTCTATCGCTCTGGCTGCAATGTTTCTTCTCATGCCCTGTCCTTGGCCAGCTCCTTCGGGTTCTTCTCTCCTGCTTAATGCAGCGCCGCCCAACTCAGTGTCCTCCACAGCCAGAGTCCCGCCCCCCCAAGTCGGCTACATCCATTCCTTTCTGCAGTGCTCCGGAGATGCTCTGCACACTTCCCCCACGCTAAGGAAGTTTAAGCACACATGTGCAGCAGCCCTATGAGAGCCGGAGGACACCACAGGCTTGTCTGCCAGCCCCCACCTCCTCCCCGTCATACACAGATCTCTCTCGCCTTGGAGATAAGCTGATCGCCCTGTCTGTGCTGCTGCTGGAGGGAGCCCAGCCAGGCAACAATGGATGAGTGCCCTGCAGCTTGGATATGGTAAGTGAGCTGACCCCATATCCCCTCACACCATCCCATACCCCACCCCTCCTCCCCTGGGGCCCCCCATCATCTCCCCTGGGGATAGGGGCCCCCCCATCATCTCCCCTGGGGACAGGGGGCCCCCATCGTCTCCCCTGGGCACAGGGACCCCATCTTCCTTGAGCACAGGGCCCCCATCATCATCTCCCTTGGGCACAGGGACCCCATCTTCCTTGAGGACAGGGCCCCCATCATCATCTCCCCTGGGGACAGGGCCCCCACCATCTTCCCTGAAGATGGGAACCCCATCATCTCCCCTGGGGACAGGGGCCCCCATCATCTCCCCTGGGGACAGGGGCCCCCATCATCTCCCCTGGGGATAGGGGCCCCCCATCATCTTACCTGGGGACAGGGACCCCATCTTCCTTGAGGACAGGGCCCTCATCATCATCTCCCCTGGGGACAAGGCCCCCATTATCTCCCCTGGAAACTGGGACCCCTTATTCTCTGGGGACAGGGCCCCCACCATTTTCTCTGGGGATGGGAACCCCATCTCCCCTGCGGTCAGGGACCCCTTCTCACTTGGGGACGGGAACCCCATCTCACTTGAGGATAGGGACCCCCTCTCACTTGAGGACAGGGACCCCCTTCTCACTTGAGGACAGGGGCCCCTTCTCACTCTGGGATAGGGCCCCCATCATCTCCCCTGGCAACAGGGACTCCTTATTCCCTGGGGACAGGGCCCCCACCATCTTCTCTGGGGACGGGAACTCATCTCCCCTGCAGTCAGGGACCCCTTCTCACTTGGGGACAGGGCCCCCACCATCTTTCCTGGGGATGGGACCCCCTTCTCACTTGAGTACAGGGACCCCCTTCTCACTTGGGGACAGGGACCCCCTTCTCCCCTGGGGACAGGGACCCCTTCTCCCCTGGGGACAGGGCCTCCATAATCTCCCCTGGGGACAGGGCCCCCCATCATCTCCCCTGGGGACAGGGCTCCCATCATCTCCCCTGGGGATAGGGCCCCCATCATCTCCCTTGGGGACAGGACCCCCGTCATCTCCCTTGGGGACAGGGCCCCCATTATCTCCCCTGGGGGCAGGGGCCCTATCATCTCACCTGGGGACCAGGCCCCCATCTCCCTTGAGGACAGTGCCCCATCATTTCTTCTGGCTACAGGGACCCCTTCTTCCCTGGGGACAGGGCCCCCCATCTTTCCTGGGGATGGGGACCTCATCTTTCCTGGAGAAGGGACACCTTCTCATATGGGGACAGAGACCCCCTTCTCACTTGGAGACAAGGTCCCCATCATCTTCCCTGGGAACAGGGCTCTGACATCTCCCCTGGCAATGCCAACAGGGACCCCTTTTTCTCTGGGGACAGGGACCCTACCATCTTCCCTGTGGATGGGAACCCATCTCTCCTGGGGACAGGAAGCCCCTTCTCACTTGAAGACAGGGGCCCCTTCATCTCCCCTGGCAACAGGGACCCCTTTATCTCCCCTGGGACAGGGCCCCATCATCTCCCCTGGGGATAGGGACCCCTTCTTCTCTGGAGGCAGGGCCCCACCATCTTCCCTGGGAATGGGGAACCCCATCTCCCCTGTGGACAGGGACCCCTTCTCACTTGGGGAAAAAGCCCCCCATCATCTCCCCTGGAAACTGGGACCCCTTATTCTCTGGGGACAGGGCCCCACCATCTTCCCTGGGAATGGGGAACCCCATCTCCCCTGCGGTCAGGGACCCCTTCTCACTTGGGGACAGGGCCCCCACATCTTTCCTGGGGATGGGACCCCCTTCTCACTTGAGAACAAGGACCCCCTTCTCACTTGAGGACAGTGGCCCCTTCTCACTTAGGGACAGTGGCCCCTTCTCACTTAGGGACAGGGCCCCATCATCTCCCCTGGGGACAGGGCCCTTATCATCTCCCCTGGGGACAGGGCCCCCATCATCTCCCCTGGGGACAGGGCCCCCATCATTTCCCCTGGGGATGGGGACCTCATCTCCCTTGGAGACAGGGTCTCCGTCATTTCCCTTGGGGACAGGGCCACCATCATCTCCCCTGGGGGCAGGGGCCCCATCATCTCACCTGGGGACAGGGCCCCTATCTCCCTTGAGGACAGTGCCCCCATCATCTCTCCTGGCTACGTGGACCCCTTCTTCCCTGGGGACAGGGTCCCCACCATCTTCCCTGGGAATGGGAAACCCCATCTCCCCTGTGGACAGGGACCCCTTCTTACTTGGGGACAGGGACACCATCTAACCTGGGGACAGGGACCCCATCTCTGTGCACTGAGAAAGAGTGTCATGACACCAGCACTGAGATAGAGAACACTGACACCAGCACTGAGATAGATGACACGGAGATAGAGCACTCTGACACCAACGTCAGATAGAGGAAACTGACACCAGCTCCAAGACACACTGCACTGAGATAGAGTGCCCCAACACCAGCACTGAGAGCACACGGATGCCAGTGCTGAGAAGGTACACTGACGCCAGCGCTGAGATGAGGAAACTGACACCAGCACTTTAAGTTTCTTAATATATGCAGTCTATACAGTTAATTTGTATCGCTTAATTTTTTTTTTCCATTATGGGTGTAAGTGGGGCCTCATGTCTAAGTTTTGCCTAAGGCCTCACAAAGCCTAGAGCCGCCTCTGTGTGCTAGAGTAGGATTTTTGTTGTGCAGGAAAATTGTTCAGGCTTAGCTGGCAGCCTCCCCTTACTTCTAGAAACTAGCAGAAGATTCTAGAATAATGGGAGTGGAGGTGAGGAGGAGCTGCCAGGAGTATTCATGAGGGCCCTGACCAATCCCCAAAAGATGGGTTGGCAGGGGGCAGGTCCCCTCAAATACTCTGGGTCAGCCCATATGAGGCAGAGAAGTTTGGGTTGAAGCTGGAGATTACATTTTTGGCCTTTCGGTGGCCCTTGAGAGTGCCCCCTAGTCTGGGGGGGGTGACCTCGGGCCTGGGCTTATGTGTGAAAGGGACCCTCTTCACGACACACAGGAGTGTACTGACCAGAGGCATGGGAGCAAGTGGAGGACAGCAGGGGAACACTGCCGGGCAAATCTCCAGGGAGGAAGACAGTCAGGTGGGTGGGTGAGTGTTACAATTGGAAAGGACTGAGAGGCATGCCTGAGAGGACTGGGAGAGAGCAGTCTGGGATGGATGCAGAGTCAGTCTGGGAGGACTGTGGGGTCTTGGCCAGGAGGGCTGGAGAAAGGGGCAGCTGCAGCCAGGTGGGCTGGCAGTGCCTGAAGAGGTGGTGCTGGGATCAGTAGCCACAATAGTAGGAGGACAGATAGGCACTAGGGCTTTGCTACACAAACAAGGGGCCCGTGGTCCCCGCCTGTAAAGGGTTTTTGCTACTCGTCTGACTGAGCCTTTGTCAGATCATCCAAACAGTGCCAGCTGGTCCTGGGAGTTGTAGTTCTACAAACAAGATTTGCGTTAGAGATAGAAATGAAGTGTATATACAGACTGTATATAGTTGTGTCTCTGAAGAGTTCTACTGCTTTGAACAAGTGGGCATCCCATAATATCCCTATCCCAGTTTATTTTCCTTAATTCAATTTAAAACAAAGCACTGGACTGGACTGGACTTAAGTGTTATGTGAAGATGTGCTGTGCCTGGCTGTGCAGGATGGGGGAACCCTTTACACTTGTGGCTCCTTAGGGGGTGCGCTACATAATTGTCAATCAGCTGCTGCACCTGCAGGGCTTTAATTGGGAAAGTGGGAGGGGCTGCATCCCTTTAGACGTGATTTCCCTTTGGGAGTTCCTCACCAAAAATGACATTTTTATTGCAAGGGATGCACAAAACCTGATTTGTATCTGACTGATTTGTATTTTACTCCTGGGAAAATCAGTGAGCCAATCACACAGGCAGGAAATGATATTTCTGGGGGAGGGTTTTCTGTACACCATCTGTGTATAGAACACCTCCAGGTGGCCATATTGCATTTTACAGATCATTACAGAGCTGCAGAATGAAAGAAAAGGTCATTTTAAATGACACTCAATTACAATATTTGTATATGCTATATTATTTTTTTATTTGCTAATTTTTTTTCTCATGAAAGTGGAATTGCCCTTTAAGTGCCTCTTCTCCAGAGTGAATACCTGTAATCTATCAGTCCTCATAGCTGAGATCCTCTGTCCTCCTTGTTCATTTTGTTGCCCTTTGCTAAACTCTTTCTCATTCATCAACATCTTTCCTGAGGATTGGTGACCAAAACTGAACTGTATATCCAAGATGAGGCTGAGCCAGTGTATTGTAAAGGGGTAGAATTATTGATTTATCTCTGGAACATTCACATTCACAAAGTAAATTGTTTATAAATAGTCCCAATAAAATGTATCTGATTATAAGTGCTCAGCAAACAGGTCATCTCATCCTGATGGCATTCTCTAAATGAGATATAACTAGATAAACAATCTATAATCAATAAATTATTAAATGTTCTATATTCTTGTTACCTATAATCATTTCTGTCATTTTTTAAGCTGTCCCGCTATGTAAAAGAAGTCCAGTACAAGGATCCATATGACAAGGTCATGATTTTTAATGATAAAGGAGAACTTCCCAGCCCAATGGTTATTGTAAATTGGATTACAAGAATTAAAGGTAGAAATATCACTGAAGGGATGATTGTGGGTCACTTTGATGGGTCCCTTTCAGAGGGTCAGCAACTTACACTAGAACCAGAGCAAATATCATGGAAAGGAGACAAGGTGAGTTACACTGGGGAAGCTGATCCAGAACTTATTCAAGAAACAGTTTTTACCCTAAAGCCCATCTCCAGACAAATCCTAACCCCCTCCCCCCATCCTGTACATAGACATCCAACATCCGCCCCGACTCATTCCATGGTGATTAGATGAAGGTCTAATGAGAACCTCCAGGGCCAGAGATAGCTGACATCCTTCTGTATATGGTGGGTTGTGAGGCATAGCGGGTGCAAAGGTGTTAGATTCATTTGACGCCAGACACTTCTTGAACGCAAAAGAGATTTTAGTTCTCTTAACAGAACTTTGTGAAAGAGGATTAGGGCCAGGACACCCTTTGGTAGTTGCATGATTAATTGGCAGACTCCGAGACTTCAACAGGAAGACAGCCATGCAGGGAAAGGCATCCAGCAAGACACCACTTCTGCATGTGTAGGAATGTTGTCTCCTATGGCAACAGTCTTTAACAGTTTCTAATACAAGGTGTAACAGTTCCTTCACTTCCACTACAATCACTTCTTGTAGTTCTTCAGCCCACTGAGCTCCCAGTCTCTCTCACTAGACTAGATGATTCACTGCCACTGAATCCATTGAGCTCCTCCAATCTTCACGGTGGTATCTTCCTCAAGCGTCACCCCCTCCTCTCTGCTGGGTCCCTAGCTTGGCACTTAAGATACCGCTCAAGCTTTACCCCACTGGCCTGCTCGGTCCTTGGCTTGACACACAAGGCTGCTCTGCAAGCATCACCTCAGCAGGCTGGGTCCCTGACTTCACACCCACTGAAGTTTCAAGACTCTTCACCATCCCCAGTTGATGAGAATACTGCTCTGGTACTTGCTTCAGCCATTCACTGTGGTCCCCGGTAATAAGGTGGTTGGTCCCTTAGTGACGACAGCTTCCCCTCTACCTCTGACCACGACAGGTTCTCCGGCCGGCAGAACTGTAACCTCTGGCTGGACTGCAAGCCACAATCCCAACCCTGTGCTGCTCTCTTGGTTTTGGATAGGCCCTCAGACAGCCCAGCAGCCAGATGTGCCCGGAGGAAGGCCCAAACTCTGGCCTAGCAGCCCGGGCAATACCACACATGTCCACCCAGACAGCCGTCAAGGTGGCACAGAACACTGATCAATTGACTCCACCCAAATATATAGGTTCTCCCAGCAGGTCAAGGGATTTAAGAAAACCCCTGCCCATTGGCTGGGATACCCCATATACCCATAATCTGACCCTGCACTGCCCTTCTCATATCTAATGCCACCAGGTACCCAGCCAACTACCGACAAAAGAGAGTGCAGCAATTACAGACTATTGCCCTGTACACACGGTCGGACTCTCCAATGGAATATGTGCGATCTGAGCTTGTTGTCAGAAATTCCGACCGTGTGTGGGCTCCATCGGACTTTTTCCATCGGAATTTCCGATACACAAAGTTTGAGAGCATGCTATAAAATTTTCCGACAAAATCCGATCCTTTAAAATCCGATTGTGTGTAGACAAATCCGACGCACAAAGTGCCACGCATGCTCAGAATAAATTAAGAGATGAAAGCTATTGGCTACTGCCCCGTTTATAGTCCCGACGTACGTGTTTTATGTGACCGCGTTCAGAACAATCGGATTTTCCGACAACTTTGTGTGACCGTGTGTATGCAAGACAAGTTTGAGCCAACATTCGCCTGAAAAAATCCATGGATTTTGTTGTCGGAATGTCCGATCAATGTCCGACCGTGTGTAAGGGGCATTAGAGTGAAATCAATTGATCCTAACAATTAGCCAAGGTAGCTAGACCTTTAAAGAAATTATATACCTCCAACTGGGATTTTAAGGGCAATGTAATGATGGAGAAATTATTAAAAGAAAAAAAGAATTTTATTAATACAAAAAACGAATAGAATACAAATAGACGTACAAATCAATAATATGTGTTTGAAAATACAAGATAATTATAAAAGACATCAGATACATAAAAATAGATGATGCGTCCTGCTGCTAAATACAAGTACCACCAAAATTGATGCGATGGCGTCCTGATAGCAGATTCCAACGCGTTTCAACTTTTAATATCAAAATGAAGTCTTCCTCAGGGAAGGACTGCATCACTTTCTAGAATTTCAAATAACAATATGGTTACTATTATATATATATGTGTACATGTCGCCTATATCTAAGAAAATCGCATTTCCGCTAGAGAAATTGTATAACATATGCGACTTACATTGAGGCATGTAGCTATGAAAAGTGCTTTCCCAGTGCTGGCAGGGGCCCTAATCACCCATTGTCTGTATCGCTCAAAAATCCTCTACGGGGCGGCCTGGTGTATTTTTTGAAAAAAACAATATTTGGCAGCCAAGAAAGCATAGAAGGCTGAAATGACATAAACAATAAAGAAAATATTGAATAAAAGGTAGCTACACCTGGCAGGTAAATTTAGGAGAAACCCTGCCTAAACACCAGAGCACTACAAGAAGAAGATAAAAGACTTTGGAGTGGAATGACCACCAGTATTACCAATGGCCAAATTCTACCCAGGCCTTCCGAATTCATCTGACTGTAAAAAGAAAAAAAAAAAAAAAAAAAAACAATTTGGAGTAGTAATTCCCCCGATCAAAAATTTGAAGTTACTGTATATACATTAAAAAACAAAAAAACATGGAGCTACCTGGATTTCTGTATGAGTGACTCCTAAAATGCGGTCAAATAAAAAAATAAATAGAAAATCTAGGAACAAAATATCACTCATAGCTTTTTACATGGTCATATATACTGTTGATCAACTAGTTGAAGCAATCAAAGTCCTTCATAGAAAAGTCCTTCATAGAAAAATATTTGGTATGTCTGAACCTCTTAGATAGTAATTATACTCCATTACCCCAATCATTGAGAAGCTGGAGGTGTGGCTTAATGCTGTGCTGCCCAATTAAAAAGACCAATCAATATCTGGTAGAGTCTATTCTACTAAAGAAGGTTCTGTTCATGTGACTCAAGCCATAATCAAAGGACGTAGGAGAGGATTTTGGATGAAGAATTGTAAAGATACATGAAGACAAAAGGGCCACAAAAGCATATCTAAAGGCCTTGATGTTAAAATGAAGATACAGGAAATTTGCTGCAAAGTTCACAGCAAAACATAGGATGTCAGTAAAAGACCTGTAGAGATGTCTTAAGGTATAACTAAAGGACAAACTTTTTTTTTAGTTTTGGATAGAGTGGAGAGGGATTAGAATGCCTGTCAGTTTTTATTACTGTCTGTTCCCCGGTTAGGGAGATTCCCCCTCTCTATTTGTCCTGTTTACCATTATCATTGAAAGTGAAAGTAATAGAAAATCTCACATTTTTGGGTTGTCCCCAGAAAAGTATTAGAGGGGGAATTTTCCAATGGGGACACTAGTTCTGGTGACCTGGGGTTCCCCAAAGGAATTCCTTTAATTTGCAGGGATTTCCTCTCACTTACTTTTTGGCTATGAGACAGGAAGTGAAGGGAAATCTCCACAATGAAACACAGATGGCAAAAAAAATATATGACAGGGGTTATAACCCTCCCTAACTCTATTCAAAATGGAAAAAAACGTTTTGCTTATAGTTCTACTTCTAGAGCAACTTAACAACTGTTCTTAAAGTTTTCAAATGGTCACAATGACCACAGAGCACTATTCTATGAATGAATGTAATAAAGGACAGTATAATAGAACATGAAATACTATTTCAAAAAAGAAAGCGTATCACTACCAAAACTGTTCCCCCTCTGTGAAGCATGGTGAAGGTAATATCTTTTTTTTTTTTTTAAGCTTTTTATCGATTTTTTCACAATAACAGAGGTACTGAGAACAGGGTTACAGAGTTACAGATTGAGGAAATCAAGATTGTACAACAAAGCAATAATATGAATTACATGTACATTGTAAGAATGCAACCTCATAACTTTTGTACTTAAAACACTATAATTAGAGTTATTTGCATCCAGATGGACATCTGTAATTGTGTGGGGGGAATAATGTCTATGGGTGAGGGCCCATTATTTCCAAAGCTGCTATGATGCCCGAGCCATCATGTATGCTATGAACCAATAGGGCAGAACATGCAATGTAGCGTCAAACCATAACAGGCCACCCCATTACCCTTTCACCCCAACCGGGAGCTATCTGTGAATGGGCGGGGGCCAATGAAATGCATAAGATAATCAGCTCATACATGGTTTGTCTGTAGACAGGTAGTGGCCCCTGTGTATTGGAATTCTTCCCAAGACTGGGTGAATGTTGATAGGTCTTTTGCAGGTTGTGATGGTGTAATACCCCATGCAGGATGGGTGGCAAGGTTCCCAGACTGGGTGTCCCAGTGTGATAAATCTGGATAGCAAATGGTGGTGAGTAGGGTGAGCGTGATAGGGGGGTAATGAGGGAGACAGGGGTGACGGAATTCTTGTGTGACCTAATAGGGGTCTGACTATCCTTCCGTATAAGAGAGTTCAAGTACTGGTATGGGTGTTGTTAGAACCTGTGGAGTATCTATACTGTGTCCAACAGGCCCATGTGTTTTGGAATTTAGTGGGGTTTTCTTTGGCTTGGTGGATGAGTTTTTCCATTTCAGCCGTTTTGTCTATGCGGTTGATCCATTCGGAGACTGTAGGTGGGTCAGTGTTTCTCCAATGAATCGGTATACACTGGGTGGCAGCGTTGATAAGATGTAAAGTGAGGGATTTTCTATATGACGACAGCGATAGGGATGTATGGTGGAATAACTACTGTGCTGGGGTGAAGTCTGGTGTGTATGTCCTGATTTTAATGATCAATTTTTGGATTTCCTTTCAGAAAGGAATTATGGAGTAATGAGCCATGAGCGGCGTTGCATCTCCAGCAAATCGGGGGGATGCTAGGAAAGTATTTGTGTATCTTATCGGGCATTCTGTACCATCTGGAGTAGAGTTTGTATCTGTTTTCCTGTGCAGAAATGTTGATGGTCCCTGTATGTGTATATTCGTATATGCGTTCCCAGTCTTCTTTAGAAAGGTCAGTGGCTAGTTCAGTTTCCCAGTCAGTTTATCTTGGAGTTTGGGTTGTCGTCAGAAAAGAGTAATGTATATATCACTGAGATTAGGTGTCTCTGGGGTTTCGAGCTAATGCATATATGTTCGAGGGGGGTGAGATCCCGACCCCACTGGGCGAGTGGTTGTGTGTTTTGAAAAAACTGCGGAAATTGCAGAGTATGAGAGGAGGGTCCCATTTTGAAAGAATCGTTGGACTCTAATCTGTGAATTGGGGGGGGGTCCCGTGGACTATGTGTGAAAAGACCTGGCTGGAAGTCAGGATTCTGGGTCAGCGGGGTCTCAGGCCCGGGAGAAGGAGTCATATTGAGCGTTTTGCATGCTAATCTAAAGTTGAGCAGTGTGGGACCAATTAGCGGGTGTGCTGAGTATTCTTTAGGTGTAGATTTCTGGGCAATCCAGGGAAGTTGAGAGACTGGTGTCTGAGCGAAGGCATTTTCAATTTGGACCCAATCTTTGGTATTTGAATGTACATGCCAGTCCACAGTTCTTGTGCGCTGGCTCGCTCAGTATTATTTGTGAATATCTGGGAGGCCTATCCCTCTTTTCTGCTTAGGGAGCGTCAGTCTGTCCCAACTCAATCTGGGTGTGTTTGAGGACCATATGAAGGTTCTGCACATTCTCTTGTATGATGTGAAGTAGGAAGGGGGGAGTTTGATGGGTATGGCTTGTAGGAGGTAGAGTATTCTGGGGAGGACATTCATCTTCAAGATGGTGGCTCTGCAAAACCATGAGAAGGGGCCTTTGTGCCAGCTGTGTAGGTCTCCCTGGCTTTTCTGTAGGGTAGGTAGACAGTTCATGGTGTGGAGTTCAGACAGTTTGGTGGGAAGTTTGGTTCCCAGGTATGTTAGTGCATGTGGTTCCCAACCAAAAGGGAAATTATGTTGGCATTAGGATACTATGGTATTCGGAAGTGTAATGTTTAGGACTTTTGATTTGTCAAAATTGATCTGTAGGTTGGAGAGTTGTTTAAACAGGGCAAAGTCTCTAAGGAGGTTGGGAATAGTAGTTATGGGGTCCGAGAGGAATAGTAGGATGTCGTCCACGTATGCAGCGAGTTTGTATTGTTTGTGTTTGACGTTAATCCCTTTTATGTCAGGGTTCTCTCTTAGTCTGCGAAGGAGGGGTTCCATAGTTAAAACAAAGATAAGGGGAGAGAGTGGACAACCCTGGCGTGTACCGTTGGCTATGGAGAAGGCACTTGACAGTCAGCCATTGACTCTGATTCTGGCAGTAGGGGACGAGTATAAGGCAAGTATAATTCGGAGCAAGCTTGCAGGAAGTCCCAGAGCTTTTAGTGTTACTGTCATGTAGTCCCAGGCCACCCTGTCGAATGCCTTCTCCATGTCCAATGATAAAAATAATCCCTGGAAGGAGGTCTTTGTTAGCCAGTGCTGTATGTTTATAGCTTTTATGGTATTATCTCTGGCTTCCCTACCAGGGATAAAGCTGACTTGGTCGACAGTGTCCAGTCTGGGGAGTAGGGGAAGTAGACGGTTTGTCAGGATTTTGGCATATAGTTTCACGTTTACATTGAGTAGGGAAATAGGACGATCATTAGAGACCATCGTGGTGTCTTTGCCTGGTTTTGGGATTAATGTGATGTGGGTCTCTAGGATGTCTTTGTTGGCGAGGGGAGAGGAGGCTAGGTTGTTGAATGCTTTGACAAAGTGGGGAATAAGAGTGTCAGGGAAGGCTTTGTAAAAGTTAACCGTCAGTCTATCTGGGCCTGGGCTCTTTCCTGTCTTTAGCTGTTTCAGTGCGACCAGGGTTTCTTCAGCTGAGATCGGAAGGTCTTAATTTGATGCCTCTTCCTCTGTGAGGGGAGGGGAGCTATATATAGATAGAAAGTCAGTCATAGTCTTATCCCGGTCGAGGAGGGGGTCGGTAGTTTTGGATTTAGGTAGGTTGTACAGTTTGGAGAAATAGCGGACAAATTGGTCCGCTATGTCTTCCGGAGTGACAAATGCCGGGTACACATGACAGGACTTTTCGTCGGACTGAACACCGAAGGACTTTTCAACGGAGTTCTGACGGAGTTCCAATGAAATGGACTTGCCTACACACGATCACACCAAAGTCTGATCGTTTTGAACGTGATGACGTACGACTGGACTAGAATAAGGAAGTTCATAGCCAGTAGCCAATAGCTGCCCTTGCGTTCTTTTTTGTCTGTTGGACTAGCATACAGACAAATGAATTTTTTGATCAGACTCAAGTCCGTCGGAAAGATTTGAAACATGTTCTATTTCTAAAGTCCGTCAGATTTTTCGACAGAAAAGGTCAGATGAAGCCCACACACGATCAAATTGTCCGATTGATTTGTTCCATCGGATCAGTTCTTTCGAAAAGTCTGGTTGTGTGTACACGGCATTAGGCGTCGCCCGATGGAGTCCTAATGGTGTGGATGATATGTGCCGCTTTTTTATTTGTAGGGCTCCGGCCAGTAATTTGCCTGCTTTACTGCCAAATTCATAGAATAGTTTTTGGCTAAGTGCACATTTACGTTTCAGTGTCTTTTGTAGTTCTTCCAATGGTTCTTCTCTAGCTTTTAGAAGATCAGCATAACATTTGGTGGCTAGTGAACGTTTGTGTGCGTGTTCAAGGGAACGTATCCGTGCAGACAGTTTCTCAATGCTGGCTTTCCTGAGTTTGTTCCTTCTAGCAGCTATGGATATAAGTTTGCCTCTAATTACACATTTGTGCGCAGCCCAAGTGACAGTGGGTGAGGTTTCTTCCGAGACATTTTTCCACAAAGTATTGGGAGAGGCGTTTGGAGATATTGTGTGTGTTTTCTAGGTCCATCAGAAGGGAGTCGTTCAGGTGCCAGATTGCCGATTTGGTGCGAGTCGACGGGAATGTCAAAGTCATAGTTATTGGATGATGGTCCGACAGTAGCATGGGTTCAATAGTCGCCCCAGTAAGGAAGGTTAGATCATTTTGGGAGAGGAAGAAATAGTAAATCCTGGAATATTTGTTACATGGTGGGGAGAAGAAAGTGAAGTCCCTCACATTCGGGTATAGTGTGCGCCATGTGTTGTGTAGGGTTAGGTTGCTGAACTGGGTTTTTATTATGCAAAGGGCTCTGTATGTTATACAGGAGGTCCCGTTTGAAGTGTCTTGGGAAGGTGTCAGGGGAAAATTAAAATCCCCCCTACAATAAGAGTGTCCGATTGGAAAGCTGTTAGTTGTTGTAGGGTCCTACGAAAGAAGGACACTTGTTGAGAATTCGGTGCATAGAGATTTGCAATTGTGATTGGTCTATTCTGAAGTGTTCCCTTGAGAAAGAGAAATCTACCTAGACTGTCACTTTGTATGTCAGTGACCTGGATATGGCAATTTTTTTAGATCAGGATTGATACCCCTTTAGATTTAGCTACCTCAATGGCAGCGTGATATACTGTTGGAAAGTTATGGTTATGGAGCATAAGGATATTGTCAGATCTGAAGTAGGTTTTCTGTATCAAGGCAATGTGCGTTTTGGTTTTATGAAGTGTATAGAGTAACTGGGACCTCTTCTTAGGAGTATTGAGTCCACAGATATTTAGTGAGCATAATTTAAGTTGGAAGGAAGAGGGTGTAATTGATTGGCTTGCTGAGGAAGGGTTGGTGATGTCCGTCATATTGGAGGGGGTGGGAGTCGTGGGGTGGGGGTATCAGCGAGAGACATGTAGTTTAATGAATTACTAGGACAGTAACTAAATACTGCCTGTAGGAGGAGACTGCTGAGGGCAGGATAACTCGTTCAATGTCCTCAATTTGAGGATCGGATCAGGGAAGTACAGAACGTAAGCGGTGCCTGCACCGTGATGCGCTGCTGTTTGGGGGTTGACCCAGACCACACTATAAAGAGTGTTTGGTAACTGGCAGGGGAAAGGAGGAGGTGGAACTAACTGTAGACTGTTGCGATAGGTAACAATTATTGTGCCACCGTGTGGATGGTTGGGGGAGGCATGCTGAGTGCATAGTGCCCTCAATTAGGGTACTGGAACAGCAATAGTGTCACTTTGTTATTTCTGTCGTGGTGTACCTTTCTGAAATGAGGTCCCCACTGAGGTCATAGTGGGGAGTCCATGTCAGTGGTGGGAGTTATGACAGTATTAAGGTCTAAGACCCATTATCTGTGGTGAAAAATGTAAACCTTTAACAGTGTTACATACATAGTTACAGTTATAATAGGTGAGCTTGAAAAAAGACACAAGTCCATCAAGTCCATCAAGTGTTAACTTGTTGTTTCAACTAGCATTACAATGATTAAAAGATATTCAATTATACTATCAACCATAGACAAACCTTATTTAAGCAGGTCTGATACCTGCTGAAAGAGTCTTTATATCAGACGACCGGAGTCTAGTAGCTTGCTTGTAGAACTCATAGGCTTGTAAAACGTGTAATTAGTACTACCTGGATGCAGACTTGCATAGAGAGTCTGGTGATTACTCTGTATTGTTTCAGAGAGTCACTCAGCGCTTGCTTGTGGGAGGGATGGAGGCATCAGTGTCTGTGTGGGAGAGCATGTAGACAATGTGGCTGAACGGATGTTCGCTTGTCCCTATAGGAGGAAGCGTCTGGATGAAGTCCCTTGGATTTGTGTATTTAGAGCCTCTGGTGTATTACGGTGATCAAGTCTGGGAGTACGTTGTAGCTGTGGGATTAGTGAAACAGAAGTAGTGAGTTCCTTTTAGCCGTAATCTGGGCTGCTTGTTAGTGTGTCGTCGGGTCTAGGGCGTTCGGTTTCCGGAGTGTTCTGTCACTCGTGACAGGCTGTAGAGCAGGAAGTGAGCTGAATGTCATTTTTCTTCAATCAGGCCTGGGTATCAGGTATGGTTATTGTAGTACTGGCCTGGGTGCACGAATCCTGTGATCTGCAAGTGTTAGGCGGTCTTTCTTTTGTTAGCGTGGACTGCATTTAGAGACAGGCTAAATGAAAGAACTACACTGATAGTGTAAACAGCCATCATTTAGTACACAGAATAAAAAAAAAAACTTTGAAAAAATAAACTGTGAAAAAATAAACTGTGAAACAGCATAACTGGGTAAGGTGTAAACCATAGGAGGATAATGAAAATGACCAATGCAAATTCTAGCCAACTTTAGTAAACTGTGACTGTGTGTGGAGAGGTATCCGAATGGTGATTAGCGGTGCCTCCAGGCTCTCCTGGAGCTGGGTGGAGTGGTGGGACTCAGGTCTCTCTGTGGGTTCCGTGACATTGTGTGGTGTCTGGGTCCCAAGGGGGACCGTCTCCTATGGTACCTGGTATCTTGAGTTTCCATCGGTTCCTCCTGATGCTTTTCCATCCTATCGACGGCATGATGGAAGTTGGCATACCAGTTAGGGACTTCAACATGGTGGATGCCTAGGGTGTCGCAGAAGTGAGGCAGGTCCTCTGGCACTTTGAGGAGCACTGTACGACCTTTTATGGTAGCGGATAGGCAGAAAGGGGAATTTCCATTTATAATGTATTCCCTTGCTGCACAATGTATCCAACAGGGGCTTCAAGTCTCTACGGTGTTGCAGAGTGATACCTGAAAGGTCCTGGTAAATCTGGATGTTTGCTGTTTCATACGTGAGGTGGGGTCTGAGTGTGATCGGGACACTGATGATTGCCTGGCAGCGGTCCCCATGTTGTGTGCGTGGCTATGGGTGAGAATAACTCCATTTGCTGGTAGAATTGTCCTGTGGTGATGGGAGCTCTAGATTCAAGTGACCATCTTCGAGCATGGTCAATCCACGCCCCGTGAAGGTAATATCTTGGTTTGGGGCTTCTTTCCTGTCTCTGGACATGGGCAGTCTTTTGTCACAGAGAGCCAAATATGATGATGAAACCATTTGATCAGCAACACCAGAATCACCACCAACTTGTTGACAATTTAAAACAAGCTGTCACACATTTGTCATCTAGTGGTGGTAGTGATACTACCACTAATTCTGTATGTGGTGGTGGTGGGGGGGGGGCATTGTTTCCACAGATGGTGAGACTGAGCTATTGTAGACAGAATTGGCAAGGTCAGGGCAGGATAGGGGTAAACTTTGGTAATAAAATGTATTTGGTTGCAGAGTAGATAAGAGAAGGACTAAAGTGGTGAATATTTCTATGGGTTTGCTGGTAGTAGGGATGGGGGTGTACATGACACCAGGAATGTGTCATGGATGGCAGGTATATTCCCCCAGTAATTGAGTTGTGGTCCCTTTAAAAGGGAAATTTTGAAGACATTGTTGAGCACTCATGGGTTCTCATCCATATTGGGTGAAATGTTCCAGGGTAGTCGGGATAGAGAGAACTGACTTCCAGCGCTCTCTGGATTGATAAGTCCTATTTGGGTTATAAAAGTGGTCTGTTGCATCGTAGATAAGAGAAGGGCTAAAGTTGTGAAGATTTCTGCAGGTTTGCTTCTAGGAGGGATAGGGGGTAAAGATATGGAGAGTAAGAAACTGATAATATTATAGCCAGAGAGAGGTAAATGGGTGTTTGGGAAGTTGCATGGAGTGCAGAAGTGTGTATCTATTGTGTTAGTCCAGTAGGAAGAGGTCGGGTTGAGGAGTTGGGAGGTAGCTGGGGTATAAACATTATTAGGGATGTTAAAGTCACTAAGATGATATTGGGCATTTCAAAGAAAAGAAAATAAGGTAGCTGGGCAGAAAATTCATCAAGGAAGAGTGACACCAGTTGCAGAGACAGATAAACACAGTGCAGAGAAACTGGAGAAAAGAGAGGAATACAGTGAGCTTCAAATGAGGAGAAGGATAGAGAGGGAGGTGCAGGAAGGGCTTGAAAAGTGTTTTATGGAAAGATAAGGTGAAGGACATTGTAGCCATATTAGTGCACTTGCAACAACACAGTTTAGTACATTTGTTTTTTGTTTTTTTTCACAACAGTTACATTTTCAAGCTATTGGGGGGAATCCCTCCCTTCTAATATCCAAGCAGTACAGAGGAGCAGTGGAAAAAACACAAAGATGAGAATTGTCATAAAACTGTGTGGTAGTGATTTAAAATACTGTGCTCCACATTCAGACCATTACCTTTTCCTCACACAGAATTATTATTCACAGTTTAAAGGTTTTCATTTCCTGAGTATTTTTTAAAAAGTCCCTTTAGGAACCAAAACTTCTAGGTCTACCATAGAATGGTCTGGTTGTGGGAAATTCCATAGCTGCACAGTAATCCTCTTCTTTATGTTCTTTTATTGTGTCTGTGACAGACCTAGCCAGGACAGGGGATTTTGGAAAAGATTCGGCAAGTTTGACCTGGAATGAAACCTCTGAGTCATCCAGGTGGCTAATTAATGTAATGGTATATGTCTGTTGTTCTAATATTCCTGTGCACAGTTTGTATCGTTAGGGTAATTTGATCAGGTGGGGGATGTCTTCCTGTGGTGTATATATTTTGTGTTAGCTTGTTCAAATAAACGTGTTCCAGCTTTACAGCCAAATGAGTCCTGCCTAGTTCTAGGTTGAAATATGCAGCTAGAATATCTGATATCTATTTTTAGACTGGAGGAAGTGGTATATGACGTTAGCACTCAAGCGGAGTGTGGGGGTCGATTCTGTTACATTGGTGGCATACAGTGAGATGCTTCCTGCAGTCTGGGACATTCAAACATCCACCTGGATCCAAGGTCTGGATAGCAGGAGAGGAGAGATACAGATACCAGCCGCCATGGAAGAGGAATTTGGAAGGAGGTTGCGAGAGATACAGCACAGAGGACCAGTGTCAGAGCAGGCCCTGCTAGGATGGTATGATTCTGTCCGCTGGGAACTCTGCAAGAAAGTGCTAGCCCGTGAGCAACGACACTGGGGAAACAATCTCTCCTCCTTCCAGGAAAGGTACTGGTCACAGTACAAAGTGCGCACAAAGAATGGAAAGCTGAGTTAACCAGGCTGGTCCAGGCAGAGATGCAGTTGGATGAGACCTACAGAGCCCTCTGCTGGTATGTAGCCCAAGTCTGCCTGTGGACAGCAGACGATACCCCAACAGAAGGCTTTGGCTACGGCGGTCTCGGGCTGTTATTAGAGAGGCTGTCTGAGGACCCTGACTTTGGGAGAGATTTGGAGTGGCATTTGGAGGTAATCTTGGCATACAGAGAACGGAAGCTGAATGTCTCGGAAGTTCTCTGGGCACTTTTGGAGTTTCTATCCAATGAGGAATTGGAGCTGGAGATCACCTACAGACGGCTGCTAGATTCTGCTCAGCAGCAGGTCTGAGCACCCTTTGCCTGGGACTATCAGGAAACACCAGATGATAACTCTGATATCCCGGCTGAGTCGTCAATATGGCATAGTAATGCAGAGGTCTTATGGCGGATGCAGCAAGTACTGATTGTCCTTGACGATCTTGTTTCTGCATGGAACGATCTTGGATGGAGGAATGCATCCATCCAGAAGCCAAATGAGGGTAATAGGAGATGAATCAATTGGCTCATGTCTCCAGCTACAGATCACAGAATGTATCGATTTAATTGATTTTTCATCTGAAGATGTTATGGATTATGAGTCACCTGCCAAAGTGTTGGCACAGGGCCCAAGTGCCACCAACCCGTGTCCTGGATTTTCAGAAATTCCTGAGACTAGTGATTTAATCGACTTTTCAGCTAAGGAAGAACAACCAGGTGAGCTTCCAGCAGAAGAGCTGGCATCAGGGCAGAACATCACTGAGCTCTGCCCAGCACCAATAACAGATTCAGCCTTCATGAGAGAAGAGACAGTCAGCCTTTGTTCCACAACACTGACAGGGACATGAGATTTCCTGCCAGCAGCAGTTGTGGAGTTACAAGAAACTTCTCCAGCTGAAGCTCTGGCAACTGGACAGAGGGTCAAAGACCTCTGCCCCACACCTGCGGCAGTTTCGGAGGCCCAGGGTGAGAAAGAGACAGTCACTTTCCAGCGGCAGATCAGGATCCAGGGGGAGAAGGGAGAGGAGGTTGTTGTCCACCCTTTCCAACAGTCAGACAGAGTGGAGGAAATTGTCTTCACTCTCCAGCCAGGATTTGTGCACTTGGGAGACAGTGACAGAGAAATGTCCTCCCAGCAGCCAGACGAGGGAACAGAAGAGGAAGCAACCAGCTTATCTCCCCAATGGTGGATACTTAGTTTGAGAGAGATGGAGGTCATCCTTCCTCCCCAGCAGCAGATCCACAGTCTGGGAGTGAAGGAAGTCGGCCTCCCACCCCAACGGTTAGCCAAAGCGGATGATGTGGAGTCCCCAGCAGAAGTGCTGGCAACAGGGCAGAGTGCTACCAACCTCTGCCCAGCACCGGCAACAATGAAGGAGTTCTAGGGACCTGGAGCAGTCGACCCCTCTCTCCAGTGACTAGCTGATGTAGTGAAGCTACTACTCCCAGCTGAATCACTAGCAACAGGGAAGAGCACTCTGTTTAGCACCTACTGTGCCTCCACAGCTTCAGGAAGCTGGGGTAATCGGCCCCTCTCTCCAGCAGCAGACCGAGTCCCGGAATGTTACAAACCACCCAGCTGAAGCGCTGGCAGCTGGACAGAGTGAATGACCTCTACCCCACACTTACTGACGACAACTATTCCTTGCACTATTCCTTGCAGCCAAGAATGGAGATCATGCAGACTGCAGATGTGAATTCTCTCTGCCTGACTATGCATGTCCAGACCAGGTGGAGGTCTGGGACCTTGTTAGTCGACGTTTGATGGGGGAGAAGTGTGATAGACCTAGCTGGGACATGGGCTTTTGAAGGGGACTGGGAGCAAGCCTCTTACCTACTGACTATGGGCCCTGGCATTTAAGGGAACACTACTGTTTGAAAGGTGTATGAGTGGGAGATCCGTGGAGTGGTCTTGTTACTTTGTATTCAAGTCCATGTCTCCCCAAGACACAAAGACACATAGACTCTGGGACTCTAAGCCTGGGGTCCATGTCAAGGGCCTAGATGCCACATTTCCAACAAGGACTGCTCCACACTATTGAACTCATAGCTGTGGGTGATATGATGTAGAGTGGGTATGATAATTAATATTTAGGTTATTATATAATGATGATGTAAGTACTCTTCCGCAGCAACCCAATTCTTCCAGAGAGATGCACTTTATTGACTTCCAACACAGAACAAAGTCCAAAGTCCACAGATGACAAAGAAATCCGACAAAGGAAATATAATTCAGAACCCCATGTCTTAGGTCCGAGTGTGCATGCACAGACAAGCCTCACTCATACACAGATGAGCCTCACTCCCCCACAACACTAAATGCCAGCTTGAATGTCCTCCAAGAAATACTAGTCCACTAGGAGGGAGTTTCTGCTAGGTCAACCCAAAATACTCTTTGATCTTATTGTTACCCCGTCAAGTCTAATTACCATCAATAAATACTTCTACTATGGTCCTTTAAACAATGTACCCTTTGAAATGTTCAATTAGGTTTCCAGACCATACCTCACCTCACACACCTAGGTAGACTTGCATAAGATCAACACATCAAAGAGTCTTCAGCTGTCCCCTTGATATGTTAAAATTCAGTTGGACAAATCAACCAGTCAATTGAATTCTGGCCTGGTCAATATTGACTGCATGTGTACATACACACAACAATGTCCCACATAAATCGGTGAACATTACAACATATTACAACAATAGTAAATGTTGATGTCATCAGCAAGCCACCTGTTATAATGTGTTTATTACAAGTAGATGTAGTGTGCTTCCTAAGGGTCTTTCAACCATTATTAATTGTGTTAATGAACTCACCTTTTGTCTGTCTGCTAAGCAAACCATTGTGGGTTGTGTTTATACTTGTGTATACTCCCCGAAGGAGCTGCTGATTTATTTGGGCCTGTACTTTGCTTTGTTTACCCTTTGAATATCTCAGTCCCCCTGACACAGCTGTGGTGTAATAGTGTGCAGTCAAAACAAAATCATAAAGGCAAGTTCACAATACTCAATATAATATACCTGTCTGTAGTTACCTTACCCTCCTCTTGGCTGGTGATGAAGAGGAAAACAACACTCACACAGTTATACTTGAATAATAACCGTATTTACTGTAATTGTTTTAGAAGGTTTAAACTACAATGGTTGTACTGTCAGACCAACATAGTCTGACAGTCAATTGAACTTTATATTACAAAGATACAATACAGGTATAAAATGTCTGAAATAATATATCAGTGGTGTAGCAAAGTAAATTGGATAACCGTCAGAGTGAATTTATCTCACTATGAGCACTATCCTATTTCCTGCACGCTTTATTACTGTACTAAATCAAAGACTAACTTGATAAAGTGTAGTACAACAATTAGAGAGCTTCCTCATTTAGTATCACACTACCCCAGTATAGTAAAGGGACACAAGGCCTTGTGTTTTACTAAACAGTCCTTCTTTTCTTCTTTTCTTCTGCTAGCAAAAACAAGGTAGATTTATAATCCAAAGGGTTAATGACTCCTGATCAAAGTAGACTGAAAATGTGAAAGTAAGGTTCTGGTGCAGCCGCACTATAACTAACTTTGATGCCAGGGACTCAGTACTAAATCCTCTTGACTTTGCTTGTGGGACTATGGGTCTCAGCAACTCTGTCTTGTGTAGACGGATGTATAAAAGTGCATCAAGAAACTTTCGGGCAACAGCCCTCTCACCCAACCAGGACAGTGTTGTCAGAAGACTCCGTTCTGATGTACAGGGTTCTGTCTCTGGCCGGCCGGCACTACTGCGCTGCTCCGCAGTTCAAGACACTCTAAAACTCCCAGAGGACTCCGACAGGCTCCTCTGGCTCCTTCCCAGTCTTGCCCCGTCGTCAGTCCAGCTCTCTGGTGTGTCACAGTACTGCTGCTCGGATCGCTCTTCCGTGGAGGTAGGCCGCGCTGTGCTGGAAACCTCACACAGATCCTCCCAGGCTGACCATGCGTGTCCAAGAGCCCTAAGATGGCCACTCCCAGCCCTTTTATAATCTTCCCACAATGCAGTTCTGTTCCCTGAGGTTTGTGGGAGTTTATGAGCATTTTGGGTAGGTCAAGTTAATGTCCCAATGTAAACAAACAAAACACTTCCATGTCAACTTCTGAATAATAAAAGCATAAAGATGCAGTCCTTTTATATTTTGGCCACTAGATGGCACCAAATACCAACTTATCAACATTATAGTATTACATAGAATCAGAAGCAAAAATTGTCAGCGCTACACTTGTAATAATGTGTATTGTCCAGTACACTGTATTCAGTATTGTAGAGGTCGGCAAGTCTGACCTAGAATGAAACCTCTGAGTCATCCAGGTGGCTAATTAGCATAATATTTATCGTATATGTCTGTTGTTCTAATTATATTTCTGTGTACAGTTTGTATTGTTAGGGTAATATGATCAGGAGGGGGAGGTCCTCCTGTGGGGTATATATTAAGTGTTAGTTTGTTCAAATAAACGTGTTACAGCTTTGCAGCCAAACGAGTCCTACCTTGTTCTTGGTTACAATATGCGGCTATAATATCTGATATCTATCTTCAGACTGGAGGAAGTGGTATATGACGGAAGCAGTCAAGCAGAGTGTGGGGGACGATTCCGTTACATTGTCTATAAACATTTATGTTTTTGTAACTTCTGTCCTGTCTCGCCAATGTGTGATCCATGCTTTCACTTGCTGCATTGAATGAAGTACATCCCATTACTGGTGGCCAAGCTGTATGATCCTGTAATACTGAAGGTTCCTTTTGTTTGTGTGAAAATGTTTAATATATTTATGTAGATGCACAGTTTGCAGCATTAATTGCTGCAAGGTTTTGTTCCCTTTTTTGAGTCCCTGTCCTCAGAATGAAGCTTCCTGCTGATTAATCTATGTCTGAGGTTGGGTGGTTGCCTGAAGGTCAGCACTGGGGGTTGTTGGAATATTCCTTTCAGGGTTCTGTCCTCTGTTATGATAGGTTTAATCTATTTCATTATCTCTCTCATCCCTTCTAGTGCTGGATTGTATGTGGTTATTAGAGGTACACGGCTATTTGTTTTCTTCTCTTTGTATTATAGGATATTTTCTCTTTGGACTTTTAAGGTAGCATTTATGCTTGTACTGATAGTTTTGTTGCTGTAACCTTTCTAATGCAAGGATTCTGCTAGTACTTCTAGATGTCTATTTCTGTCTTCTGGTTCGGAGCATATTCTGTGGTATGCAGACTAATGAAGGGCCACCTTCTGGAATGGTCCATGTTTTTCCACCAAGGTATGCATTCTACATCATTGTACACACCAGAAGCTTGGATTTCTTATACTATTATATCTGTAGTTTTGCTCTTGAATAGTTCATATTGTTCTATATTATCTTAGGTCCCAAGGGGTCGATGCTCTGAGGAATGTCTTCCAGGGTTCAGAAAATCTGTAAGAGAAGGCTATCACCCATGTTGTTATAATTGTGCTCCATGTTCAGAAGGAGAAATATCAAACCATTCTGGTAAGCTTGATTTTTTTTTAATAGAAACTCTGATATTTGATTAGAAAATTAGAACTTTTAAAGTCCTTTAAAGTGGTTCTGTAACCACTTTACACTTTGCAGCAAGCAATGAGAACCAGCTTCCTCCTGCTGTCTGTCTGAGAAAGCCTCCAACATTTATGTAAAACTAATGGTCAGGAAAATGATTACACTGAAGAAGCCAAAACTGTCAAATTGTTGCATTCTCGGTATACAGTGCTTAATGTTATTTTCACTTATTTTTACTCTACAGACAGTGAACTCTGCAAGAAGTGTCCTGAAAATGAATGGCCCAACAAAGCTAAAAATATTTGTATTGACAAGGTCAATGAGTATTTATCATACAAGGAGGACATTCTAGTTTTATTTTTTTCTATAACCTCAGTCATATTTGCTACAACATCTCTCCTTATACTTGGACTATTTGTTTGGTTTCGGAGGACTCCAATAGTCAGAGCCAATAACCGAAACCTCAGCTTCATTCTGCTCCTCTCCCTCATACTGAGCTTCCTTTCTGTATTTCTGTTCCTTGGCCGTCCTGTGGATATTACCTGTATGCTGCAACAAGTCACTTTTGGGATTCCCTTCACCATCTCAGCATCTTCTATCCTAGCCAAAACCATCATGGTCTTCACTGCTTTCAAAGCCACCAGACCTGGAAGCTCTTGTAGAAAATGGGTGGGAGTCAAACCTCCCAATACAGTCATGTTATTCTGCTCATCCATTCAGGTTATGAATTGCATTCTCTGGTTGTCCATCTCTCCACCATTTCAGGAGTATGACATGGACTCCTATCCTGGGAAGATCATCATTCAGTGTAATGAAGGCTCAGTTATCGGGTTCTACTTTATGTTGGGTTATATGGGGTTTCTGGCAGCTGGAAGTTTTGTTCTGGCTTTCATGGTGAGGACATTACCGGACAGTTTTAATGAGGCCAAGTACATCACCTTCAGCATGCTGGTGTTCTGCAGTGTCTGGATTGCCATGATCCCGGCCTATCTGAGCACCAGAGGGAAATACATGGTGGCTGTGGAGATATTCGCCATACTGACCTCCAGTGCTGGAATATTATTGTGTATGTTTTCTCCAAAACTGTACATTTTGCTTTTCAAACCTCAACTGAATACACAGAAAACAATGCTGGGGAAAAGAATGTTGTAAATATAACACATTGATACAATGTATAATACTGTAGACCAGATTAAACAAATTCAGCCATATTGTTAAATCATCATCATCATTATGAATGACTTTATCATCATCATTATGATTTTTTGTGTATATTAACTACCTTCTGTCTGCCTATTGTACATAAGTGGATGGAAGGTGGATGTTACAGGGTGGGAAACTATATCACAGCTTAATTTTTTTCTTGTTCTTACATGCCCCCTAGCCTGCACAAACAAAGTACTGTGACTGCACTGTCCATTGGATGGTGCCAATCACAAAAATATGCTTTGACTAATCAAAGCATCATGCAATGTAACCAACACCTGCAGTAAGCAGCTTGATACCATTTTGCATTCACACACTGATCAGTGTGTTAGAGGAAAGAAATCTTCAAGATCACCAGCCAGTATAAGCTTTATCCAGTACAAGTGCAATCCAGTACCAGCAGTGCCAGTACCAGTAGCAGTACCATAAACAGCTTCAACCATCCCTCTATTATTATTATTATTACTATTGGGCAGAGCAACATGTTCTCATCACCTCCCATTCCTGCTGTTGTTTCCAGTAGGACAGGCTGTCTGTGAGTTTCCGGCCAGCGCTCCAGACTACACTACATGCCTACTATTGTCTACTAACATGTGAGTTTAACCTTTTACGTATCCAATAAAGTCAATGATTTTACACTATTTGGAGCCTTTTTTTCCTTCTATGACCATATCTGCAATGCTGTGGGCTGATGTCTGAGTACCTGTCAGTGTGAACACCTTTAGCCTGACCCTGCAGTCTTTGATGTCCCATCTCGGTATAAGGTCTCTGATCCACTGGTCGTGGTTCGAAGCAGTATTAACAAACAGCTTTCTCTGATCCTCTGTAATGGGGGATCCTGAGTTTCTGGTAAGCGGTCAGTCTGATTTCACGGTGGTGGAGTAAGCACGTTTTTTTCTTCTCACAGCAAGAATTTATGTTTTTTGGAACTTTTTTAAGATACTTTTATATCACTTGGGTGATTTATTTTTTATACATGGACTTTTTATTATCACTTTGAACATTTTATTTTTGGATTGATTATTCATTTGACATGTGTTGTATATTATGTATACACTAAAGGGGAACTCTTCACTTAGTTCTAAATATTTGGTTTGGTGATGATGTGTATGATCACCAATCTGTTTTAGCACGATTCAACCCCCCTTTTTTCTCATTTAATTTCACTGTGTTTGTGTTACATAGACAGTTGAATTGGTTAAATGGGCACACATTCCCACAAATACAGTCCAAAATCCAATGAAACGTGGAGACAGTTATAGGCACAAAGGTGGGAGGGGCAACTCCATATTAATGATCGAAATTTTGAAATGAGATGCCCAACCAGCTCATATAGGTGTGATGGTCAGGTGACTGACCATATAGCATATGTGTGGAATGCAATCTCCTGATAAACTTGCTTTTCCGAATATTGTTTCTGTAAACATTTTTACTTATATCTCATTGTGCTGCTGGATTCCTTCCTTGTCTCTTTCACAAAGTTGCATTCATAATTTTTCAATATTGAACAGTATGTCAGGTGGTCCATACCCTCTTAAGTCTAGAGTCTGTTCAGATAAACTCCTAGTCATCTCTGTAGGTGCAGACACTGTGAAGTAAATACTATTCAAAGTTTCCAGCAGAAGTACTTTCATTCTGATCCACCTTCCAGGAGTTAGTTGGCAGCCTGTCAGACTTTCAATCTCTAATGTATACACAGATCAGGTACACAGGAGGAGGGGAGAGCAGAGTGCTCAGCCCTGAATATTGGCTACTGTACATTCAAGAATTTTAGAATGAATTGCTCCATGGTGCCTTTGGCTACAGAGGTCTGTAAGAAATTGGTTTAACCCCTTTCTGTTACACCAACTTAAGGTTTATGTTGGTGACAGCACTGACCTGTAAACAGACTCCTGACCATTATAGCACCTGGGGGTTTGTTAACATTTTCTTGTCAGCTTTCATGTGGAAGTGGTTTGAGTGACTGTCAAGCTGTCCAATTATTTCCCTGCATACTGTAAAATGCTTACCACCTCTTCTGCCCCCCAACACTGTGTCTAGCACCTACCAGTCCCACCTGGCTGCCCAGGATCTCCAAGGTGAGTGTCAGGTATGAGATCAGCAGGAAGAATGGTCCCAAAAGTGATGTGCTCTGATCTCTTCTGGGTTAAGTGTTGTCATTCCCCGATCTCCATGGCCAAGGAAGAAGATATTTGAGCATGATTGGGCTTTGTTCCTAACAGAGTGCAGAGGTAACATTAATTTTGGGTTCACACCTATGTGAATTGGATGTGGGTTTCCTCACATCCAATTCGCATAGCAGGAGAATGTGACCGGCTCTCTTTGGAGCCAGTTCACATGTCTCCGGGACGGTTGCGGAGCGCACTGCACAGAAACGCTGTGCGTCTTTGCCTCTGTTTCAGGGCCAAATTCAGGCAAAGATTCTGCCCCGATTCATCCCTGAAATGGAGAACAGGGACAGACAGCGTTGCTGTGCGATTTGCGGTTGGTTTAGGTGTAAACCGAGCCTAAGAGTCTAATAGACCCCGATGTCTCCTTAAAGACATTTCTAGAATTCTTCCCACTCATATTCACTCAAGGGCTTCTGTACATAAACAATACATCTGATTATTATATGTCAGCCTTGGATTCTAATCCCAGGACACTAAATGAGAGCAGAAACATTATTTTAAATGGATTTTAAACCTTAGGCTGACCACTAAGAAAATGATAAATCAAAAGTCTGCATTAATAAATAAACTCATATCACTTTTATTATTCCACATTAAAAAAAAAAACCCTAATACCTAGTGGGGCCATGAACCCTGAATAAGTAATTATACAAAAGTCAGTAGAAAATGTATGTCTTCTCCAAAGAACCAATATGTTTTTCAGATCTATATTAGGACACATACAGTATCTCACAAAAGTGAGTACACCCCTTACATTTTTGTAAATATTTTCTTCTATCTTTTCATGTGACAACACTAAAGAAATGACACTTTGCTACAATGTAAAGTAGTGAGTGTACAGCTTGTATAACAATGCAAATTTGCATTAGTGTTACAAGGTCCCAGGTGTGAATGTGGAGCAGGTATGTTAAATTTGGTGTTATCGCTCTCACTCCCTCATACTGGTCACTGGAAGTTCAACATGGAACCTCATGACACACCTCCAAGACGACCACTGCCTTGCTAAAGAAGCTGAGGTTTAAAGGTGCTGGACTGGCCAAGCATGTCTCCAGACCTAAACCATGTTGAGCATCTGTGGGGCATCCTCAAATGGAAGGTGGAGGAGTGCAAGGTCTCTAACATCCACCAGCTCTGTGAAGTCATCATGGAGTGGAAGAGGATTCCAGTGGCAACCTGTGAAGCTCTGGTGAACTCCATGCCCAAAAAGGGTTAAGGCAGTGCTGGAAAATAATGGTGCCCACACAAAATATTGACACTTTGGACCCAAATTGAAAATTTTCACTTAGGTGTGTACTCACTTTTCTTGCCAGCGATTTAGACATTAATGGCTGTGTGTTGAGTTATTTTGAGGAGACAGCAAATTTACACTGTTATACAAGCTGTACACTCACTACTTTACATTGTAGCAAAGTGTCATTTCTTCAGTTGAAGAAAGAGCAAGATGGAGGAATCCAAACAGAAAAACACCACATCCGAATATAAAAATGTCAAAATTTGTAAAAGGGGGACAAAGAGGTAACAAACCTCGGGACTTTTAAGGTGTTAAAGTGTAAAGGTCAAAAATTGTCAGGCTGCATAAAATTTGAATATTTTATTTAAATAGAAAGGTAAAAAAACATGAGAAAAGGAATTACATCCATATCCCAAGACAACATTGAATTTATGAAGCTTTATAACAAGCAAAGCACTGTCATTCTCGACATGTTTCACTGCGTAGAGTTTCTTCAGGAGATTGATGGTGTGACTTTTGTTATATACTGAGAATGAGAAAGGCATAAATAGGTTTCTCATTAACATATTAACATATTCAAATACATAAACATATCCAAGATATACAATTATAGCATAGAAAATCTATGCTTAGGTTACTTGAAATATTGAAGCACAGGGACATCAAAAAAGAATCAAAAAACACATGAACACACAAAACAAGAACCAACCTTACCAGCACTGCTTCAAAACAATGATTGGTATGGATGTAGCGATAAAATCAATACATGTAACGTCCTTATTGTCCCGCTTGGGCACCTTATCTGAAGCACTAACAGGGTAATATTTCCGAAATATATAAAACAAAATTCTTATTAGAAAAATGATAAGGGATGGCCAGGGCAGTGGGTATCTAAAGGTACCTTCCACAAGCAAAAAACATGAAAAGTGAATGAATTACCTTGAGGTAATTAAAAAGGTAGAATCAATAGGGTTAAACTCATCTTGCTAATGGTCAAAGACCAACGGTAATCGCCTTGGTGCCCGATTAAATTAAATTTCTCCCATAGACTTTTAAAGGGTGTTCCACGGCTTTCGAATTTGCCGCGAACACCCCAAATTGTTCGCTGTTCGGCTAACTGGCGAACAGCGATGTTCGAGTCGAACATGAGTTCGACTTGAACTCGAAGCTCATCCCTAAGCCAGACCTATCATGAAGGAAATTATATATATATATATATATATATATATATATATATATATACAGTATCTCACAAAAGTGAGTACACCCCTCACTTTTTTGTAAATATTTTATTGTATCTTTTCATGTGACACCACAACACTGGTGTGCTCCCCAAATATCTTGTTTGTCTATTGTATGGATTCTGACCAAATCCTTTTGGGTGAGGAGCACCCCACTCCCTCATTAAGTACCTCTCATTAGTGTCCACTTGTGTCATGGATGGAGAACTCAAGTTCTCCTATTAGTGTATTGGTCCCATTGTTCAGAGAAGCAGGATATCCCAGTCTATGAATAGTGTAGGACCCACTAATCATGGGGTACTTTGTCGCAGTAAGTAGGCTTAACCACCATATAGCAATATGGTGTGACCAAATCCCCATATTTTTTGATAATGTTTTTTGAAAATGTCTAGGTGTTTTAAACAAGCCTTGTTGGAGGTAAATGTCTTTTTTGCATGTGTGCGCTGTAATATTTTGTTCTGTTGTATGGTCTTATGGCTGCACCATCTTTAATGCATCTTTTGGGGTGTGCCCCCCAAATATCTTGTTTGTTTTTAGCACTGAAGAAATGACACTTTGCTACAATGTAAAGTAGTGAGTGTACAGTTGGAATAACAGTGTAAATTTGCTGTCCCCTCAAAATAACTCAACACACAAGCATTAATGTCTAAGCCGCCGGCAACAAAAGTGAGTACACCCCTAAGTGAAAATGTCCAAATTGGGCTAAATTAGCCATTTTCCCTCCTCTGTGTCATGTGACTCATTAGTGTTACAAGGTCTCAGGTGTGAATGGGGAGCAGGTGTGTTAAATTTGGTGTTATCGCTCTCACTCTCTCATACTGGTCACTGGAAGTTCAACATGGCACCTCATGGCAAAGAACTCTCTGAGGAGCTGAAAAAAAGAATTGTTGCACTACATAAAGATGGCCTAGGCTATAAAGAGGATTGCCAATATCCTGAAACTGAGCTGCAGCACAGTGGCCAAGACCATACAGCAGATTAACAGGACAGGTGCCACTCAGAACAGGCCTCGCCGTGGTCCACCAAAGACATTGAGTGCATGTTCTCAGCATCATATCCAGAGGTTGTCTTTGGGAAATAGGCGCATGAGTGCTGTCAGCATTGCTGCAGAGGTTGTAGGGGTGGGGGGGTCAGCCTGTCAGTGCTCAGACCATACGCTGCACACTGCATCACATTTGTCTGCATATTTGTCATCCCAGAAGGAAGCCTCTTCTAAAGATGATGCACAAGAAAGCCCGCAAACAGTTTGCTGAAGACAAGCAGACTAAGGACATGGATTACTGGAACCATGTCCTGTGGTCTGAGGAGACCAAGATAAACTTATTTGGTTCAGATGGTGTCAGGCGTGTGTGGCGGCAACCAGGTGAGGAGTACAAAGACAAATGTGTCTTGCCTACAGTCAAGCATGGTGGTGGGAGCGTCATGGTCTGGGGCTGCATGAGTGCTGCAGGCACTGTGGAGCTACAGTTCATTGAGGGAACCATGAATGCCAATATGTACTGTGACATACTGAAGCAGAGCATAATCCCCTCCCCTCAGAGACTGGGCCGCAGGGCAGTATTCCAACATGATAACGACCCCAAACACACCTCCAAGATGACCACTGCCTTACATAGTTACATAGTTAGTAAGGTTGAATAAAGACACCAATCCATCCAGTTCAACCTGAGTGAGTGTGGGTGCGTGTCTACAATTGTCCCTATCCCTGTACATTGTGTCTCATTAAGCTGCTCATCTATTATATTATTATTTTTATAGCACTGCCTTGCTAAAGAAGCTGAGGGTAAAGGTCATGATGGACTGGCCAAGCATGTCTCCAGACCTAAACCATATTGAGCATCTGTGGGGCATCCTCAAATGTAAGGTGTAGGAGCGCAAGGTCTCTAACATCCACCAGTTCTGTGATGTCATCATGGAGGAGTGGAAGAGGATTCCAGTGACAACCTGTGAAGCTCTGGTGATCTCCATGCCCAAGAGGGTTAAGGCAGTGCTGGAAAATAATGGTGGCCACACAAAATATTGACACTTTGGGCCCAATTTGGACATTTTCACTTAGGGGTGTACTCACTTTTGTTTCCAATGGTTTAGACATTAATGGGTGTGTGTTGAGTTATTTTAAGGGGACAGAAAATGTGCACTGTTATAGAAGCTGTACACTCACTACTTTACATTGTAGCAAAGTGTCATTTCTTCAGTGTTGTCACATGAAAAGATAGAATAAAATATTTACAAAAATGTGAGGGGTGTACTTACGTTTGTGAGATACTGGATAGATATATATATATTGTGTGTGTGTGTATACATATATATATTATGAAGGGGACTCGTTATTTTAGTAACATTAACCACACCGTCTGTCCATGTACTGAGCGGTGATAATTTATCACTGCCTAATAAACTGACATCTCTGTGTTTCTGTGAATTTCTGGTGCTGTAATCTCATAAAGTCTCACTACTCTACACTAACAATTTCCACAAACCATTTTCTTCCCCGGTGTGCATCGTATCACCGAAAGGAGAATATCGCTCTCTGAAAGTAAAGCACAGGTCTTCACTTTGAGCTTTATTATTCCGATGTCATATAAAAGTCACACTGGTGTGATATTATTTTAATTAGCAGACCCTGATGATTATTTTGTGGGGTAAATTTATGAGGGCACGCAAATTTTTTAATTGTTGCTTTGGGAAAAGTTACAAAAAAATCACAGAAAAAAATCCCCTTTTCTACTTTTTTAATATTTATTCCCTGTAAAAAAAAAAAAAAAAAAACAAGGAAAAAAAGACGTGTATCTAGATTTTCTACAAAAATAAATCTCTGTCCCAAAAAAAACGATGATTCTATAATACAATAGGGAAGACAAGAATTGAAAGATTTAATGAACAGAATTGAGACATTGTGGAAACTTTTGGGATTTGGGGAGAAAAGGTCTGGAGGATCAAATGGTTACCATGGTCACCACAAAGAGACAAATTCCAAAAATACAATAAAAGTTCAAATCTACAAAACAATTGTCCCCATCAATGACTTTATTGTGTGACATTGGGGACGTCATAAAGGGGGCTCCTAATTTCCCACAAACATCACAAAATCATGAGATGAGAAAAGAGTAGAGACTGCAAAGAGGGGGAGGGGGCTCTGTATTAATGATCATATGAAATGAGATGTCCAGTAATCTCTGATAGGTGGGATGTCTAAAAACAACTTACCATATAGTGTGTGGCCACTAGAAAGGGATTTGTCGGAGGACATAGGTGGGGGATGGGAATTGAAGGTGGCCACATTTAGAGGAAGAGTTTGGACCACATTGTAATGTTCTTTTATGTATTAAATATTCCAATCCATCTCTTCCATATGTCCCATCACCTGCCCCTCCCCCGCACAGCAGTCTAAGGGGTCTCTACAGGGAAATACAGAATGATTTTTAACATTCAGCTGATGATGATTTCTGCAGCAGATTCTCAGTTCATAGGACTTCTTCATCAGGAGATATAGGAGGAGGAGACGCTCCAATATTATAGAAATACTGACATAACAATGTCATAGAAATGATTTACAAACTTGAGACACATTATCATATGTAGAATATTCCATACAGTATCCACCAATTACTCCATGAAGAAGAGACTCTCTCCTACACACAGGAGACTGTAGGGGGCGTACAAGGGGTCCTGGAGAACAAATCTTATCTATATTTGAGTCACTCAGCACTATTCTGTCTGGTGAACCTGAAAATAAAAAGACATGTATGGGAGTTGTTACATAAACAGAGCTCAGAATCCCAGTTAGGACCACTGCGGTGTAATGACCCCAACTTGGTAATTCAGCATACTTCATAGTTTTTATAGAGACAAAATTATATCCCCCCTCCCCCATGTGTGGGGACATCATCCAGGGCTATAAATCGAAGATCAAACTTTGAATGTCCAAGTTCTGCAAAATCCCCAGATACTGGCAGAGAAGGGGATTGGTTCTCATGGAATATCTATGGTGGGTGATACGGTTCTTACATTTTTGGGTTATTTCTCAAACATAGAAAAGATTGCTTGGGCATGTAAGTGCATGGATGACATGTGAGGAAAGGTATGTTAGATATTCCATTCCGGGGGGGGGTAAAATCACTGCCTTTGACCATCATTTTGCATTGAATATATGTTAGCAATGGAATCACCACAGTATAAAAATATTCTCCCCATAGCCCCCATTTGCAGTGTGATATTGTCATGGAGAGAGATAGAACAGGACTCTGTTCAGTGCTACTAGTGAGATTGTGTGCTATTGTGATTGTATTGTCAGTGTAGAATAGGGATGAGCCGAACACCCCCCTGTTCGGTTCGCACCAGAACATGCGAACAGGAAAAAAGTTCGTTCGAACACGCGAACACCGTTAAAGTCTATGGGACACGAACATGAATAATCAAAAGTTCTAATTTTAAAGGCTAATATGCAAGTTATTGTCATAAAAAGTGTTTGGGGACCTGGGTCCTGCCCCAGGGGACATGGATCAATGCAAAAAAAAGTTTTAAAAACGGCCGTTTTTTCAGGAGCAGTGATTTTAATAATGCTTAAAGTCAAACAATAAAAGTGTAATATCCCTTTAAATTTCGTACCTGGGGGGTGTCTATAGTATGCCTGTAAAGGGGCGCATGTTTCCTGTGTTTAGAACAGTCTGACAGTAAAATGACATTTTGAAGGAAAAAACTCATTTAAAACTACTCGCGGCTATTGCATTGCCGACAATACACATAGAAGTTCATTGATAAAAACGGCATGGGAATTCCCCAAAGGGGAACCCCGAACCAAAATTAAAAAAAAAAAATGACGTGGGAGTCCCCCTAAATTCCATACCAGGCCCTTCAGGTCTGGTATGGATATTAAGGGGAACCCCGGCCAAAATTTAAAAAAAAAAATGACGTGGGGTTCCCCCTAAATTCCATACCAGACCCTTCAGGTCTGGTATGGATTTTAAGGGGAACCCCGCGCCAAAAAAAAAAAAAAAAAACGGCGTGGGGTCCCCCCAAAAATCCATACCAGACCCTCATCCGAGCACGCAACCTGGCAGGCCGCAGGAAAAGAGGGGGGGATGAGAGTGCGCCCCCCCCCTCCTGAACCGTACCAGGCCACATGCCCTCAACATTGGGAGGGTGCTTTGGGGTAGCCCCCCAAAACACCTTGTCCCCATGTTGATGAGGACAAGGGCCTCATCCCCACAACCCTGGCCGGTGGTTGTGGGGGTCTGCGGGCGGGGGGCTTATCGGAATCTGGAAGCCCCCTTTAACAAGGGGACCCCCAGATCCCGCCCCCCCCCCTGTGTGAAATGGTAAGGGGGTACTTTACCCCTACCATTTCACTAAAAAACTGTCAAAAATGTTAAAAATGACAAGAGACAGTTTTTGACAATTCCTTTATTTAAATACTTCTTCTTTCTTCTATCTTCCTTCATCTTCTGGTTCTTCTGGTTCTTCTGGCTCTTCTGGTTCTTCCTCCGGCGTTCTCGTCCAGCATCTCCTCCGCGGCGTCTTCTATCTTCTTCTCCTCGGGCCGCTCCGCACCCATGGCATGGGGGGAGGCTCCCGCTCTTCTCTTCTTCATCTTCTTCTCTTCTTCTCTTCTTCTCTTCTTCATTTTCTTCTCCGGGCCGCTCCGCATCCATGCTGGCATGAAGGGAGGCTCCCGCTGTGTGACGGCGCTCCTCGTCTGACAGTTCTTAAATAACAGGGGGCGGGGCCACCCGGTGACCCCGCCCCCCTCTGACGCACGGGACATGACGGGACTTCCCTGTGGCATTCCCCGTGACGTCACAGGGAAGTCCCGTCAAGTCACCGTGCGTCAGAGGGGGGCGGGGTCACCGGGTGGCCCGCCCCCCCGTTATTTAAGAACTGTCAGACGAGGAGCGCCGTCACACAGCGGGAGCCTCCCGCCATGCTAGCATGTGTGAGGAGTGGCCCGGAGAAGAAAATGAAGAAAAGAAAAGAAGAAGAGAAGAAGATGAAGAAGAAGAGAAGAGCGGGAGCCTCCCCCCATGCCATGGGTGTGGAGCGGCCCGAGGAGAAGAAGATAGAAGACGCCGCGGAGGAGATGCTGGACGAGAACGCCGGAGGAAGAACCAGAAGAGCCAGAAGAACCAGAAGAACCAGAAGATGAAGGAAGATAGAAGAAAGAAGAAGTATTTAAATAAAGGAATTGTCAAAAACTGTCTCTTGTCATTTTTAACATTTTTGACAGTTTTTTAGTGAAATGGTAGGGGTACTTTTGTACCCCCTTACCATTTCACACAGGGGGGGGCCGGGATCTGGGGGTCCCCTTGTTAAAGGGGGCTTCCAGATTCCGATAAGCCCCCCGCCCGCAGACCCCAACAACCACCGGCCAGGGTTGTGGGGATGAGGCCCTTGTCCTCATCAACATGGGGACAAGGTGTTTTGGGGGGCTACCCCAAAGCACCCTCCCAATGTTGAGGGCATGTGGCCTGGTACGGTTCAGGAGGGGGGGGGCCGCACTCTCGTCCCCACCTCTTTTCCTGCGGCCTGCCAGGTTGCGTGCTCGGATAAGGGTCTGGTATGGATTTTTGGGGGGACCCCACGCCGTTTTTTTTTTTTTTTTGGCACGGGGTTCCCCTTAAAATCCATACCAGACCTGAAGGGTCTGGTATGGAATTTAGGGGGAACCCCACTTCATTTTTTTTTTTAAATTTTGGCCAGGGTTCCCCTTAATATCCATACCAGACCTGAAGGGCCTGGTATGGAATTTAGGGGGACTCCCACGTCATTTTTTTTTTTTAATTTTGGTTCGGGGTTCCCCTTTGGGGAATTCCCATGCCGTTTTTATCAATGAACTTCTATGTGTATTGTCGGCAATGCAATAGCCGCGGGTAGTTTTAAATGAGTTTTTTCCTTCAAAATGTCATTTTGCTGTCAGACTGTTCTAAACACAGGAAACATGCGCCCCTTTACAGGCATACTATAGACACCCCCCAGGTACGAAATTTAAAGGGATATTACACTTTTATTGTTTGACTTTAAGCATTATTAAAATCACTGCTCCTGAAAAAACGGCCGTTTTTAAAACTTTTTTTGCATTGATCCATGTCCCCTGGGGCAGGACCTGGGTCCCCAAACACTTTTTATGACAATAACTTGCATATTAGCCTTTAAAATTAGCACTTTTGATTTCTCCCATAGACTTTCCCCATAAAGAATGAGGAAGGACATCTGGTTACAAAGGATGGGGAGATGGCGAAGGTATTGAATTTATTCTTCTCCTCAGTCTTCACGAGTGAATCGGGGGGCTTCAGTAACCAAAACTGCAGTGTTTATCCTCATGACACAACACAGGAAGCACCTACATGGTTAACAGAGGACGGAATTAAAATTAGACTTGAGAAACTTAACATTAATAAATCACCGGGACCAGATGGCTTGCATCCGAGGGTACTTAGGGAACTCAGTCAAGTGATTGCCAGACCGTTGTTCCTAATTTTTACAGATAGTCTACTGACTGGAATGGTACCAGCTGATTGGAGAAAAGCCAATGTAGCACCTATATTTAAAAAGGGCCCAAAATACATCCCTGGGAATTACAGACCAGTTAGCCTAACATCGATAGTATGTAAACTCTTGGAGGGGATGATAAGGGACTATATACAGGATTTTAGTAATACGTACGATATCATTAGCAGTAATCAGCATGGATTCATGAAGAATCGTTCTTGCCAAACCAATCTATTAACCTTCTATGAGGAGGTGAGTTGCCATCTAGATAAAGGAAGGCCTGTAGACGTGGTGTATCTGGATTTTGCAAAAGCATTTGACACAGTTCCCCATAAACGTTTACTGTACAAAATAAGGTCTGTTGGCATGGACCATAGGGTGAGTACATGGATTGAAAACTGGCTACAAGGGCGAGTTCAGAGGGTGGTGATAAATGGGGAGTACTCAGAATGGTCAGGGGTGGGTAGTGGGGTGCCCCAGGGTTCTGTGCTGGGACCAATCCTATTTAATTTGTTCATAAACGATCTGGAGGATGGGATAAACAGTTCAATCTCTGTATTTGCAGACGATACTAAGCTAAGCAGGGCAATAACTTCTCCGCAGGACGTGGAAACCTTGCAAAAAGACCTGAACAAATTAATGGGGTGGGCGACTACATGGCAAATGAGGTTCAATGTAGAAAAATGTAAAATAATGCATTTGGGTGGCAAAAATATGAATGCATTCTATACGCTGGGGGGAGAACCTCTGGGGGAATCTAGGATGGAAAAGGACCTGGGGGTCCTAGTGGATGATAGGCTCAGCAATGGCAGGCAATGCCAAGCTGCTGCTAACAAAGCAAACAGAATATTGGCATGCATTAAAAGGGGGATCAACTCCAGAGATAAAACGATAATTCTCCCGCTCTACAAGACTCTGGTCCGGCCGCACCTAGAGTATGCGGTCCAGTTCTGGGCACCAGTCCTCAGGAAGGATGTACTGGAAATGGAGCGAGTTCAAAGAAGGGCAACAAAGCTAATAAAGGGTCTGGAGGATCTTAGTTATGAGGAAAGGTTGCGAGCACTGAACTTATTCTCTCTGGAGAGGAGACGCTTGAGAGGGGATATGATTTCAATTTACAAATACCGGACTGGTGACCCCTCAATAGGGATAAAACTTTTTCGCAGAAGAGAGTTTACCAAGACTCGTGGCCACTCATTAAAATTAGAAGAAAAGAGGTTTAATCTTAAACTACGTAGAGGGTTCTTTACTGTAAGAGCGGCAAGGATGTGGAATTCCCTTCCACAGGCGGTGGTCTCAGCGGGGAGCATTGATAGCTTCAAGAAACTATTAGATAAGCACCTGAATGACCACAACATACAGGGATATACAATGCAATACTGACACATAATCACACACATAGGTTGGACTTGATGGACTTGTGTCTTTTTTCAACCTCACCTACTATGTAACTATGTAACTTTTAAAGGGTGTTCCGCGGCATTCGAATTTGCCGCGAACACCCCAAATTGTTCGCTGTTCGGCGAACTTGCGAACTTCGACTCGAACTCGACGCTCATCCCTAGTGTAGAATATGAATTTAGTGTGAATCTAGTGATAGTGCAGTGTGAGTGTAGTGTGAGTGTAGTGTGACCGTTCATGTTTACTTTACTGTCATTTTACATTGTCAGGGCAGGTTTCCTGCAGTATATTTCTGTGCTCTGGTGCACGTTTAATGCAATATATTGCAGTGTGTCAGTGCAATTTCACTGCAGTATAGACATCTGCAATTTGTTTAGTTCTGAATTCGTTTTTTAACGAATTTTGACAAATTCATTATTTCCGAAATTTCCACATTTACGAAATTCCAAATTTCGTATTTCCGAATGTTAAATTTTCGAGTTTTTGAAAAAATCGGAATTTTGGAAAGTCGGAAATTCAAAATTTCGGAAATTGAAAATCAGAAATTCAAAATTTCGGAAATTCAAAGTGTCGGAAATTCGAAATTCGAAAATTTTAAATTTCGGAAATTTGAAATTTGAAAATTCAAATTTGGAAATTAGAAATTTTGGAAATTAGAAAAATTGAAATTAGGAAATTTGAATAATTGAAAATTCAAAAATTTGTAAATTTAAAAATTCTAAAATTTGTAAATTTGAAAATTCTAAAATTTGTAAATGTGAGACTCAAAAATTTGGAAATTTGAAAATCCAAAAATAATTCAAAAGAATGAAAATCTGCAAATTCGAAAAGCTGAAAATCTGAAATAATAATAACTAATTAATAATAGATATTAAATTATAGGTATTGGAATTTCCTTTCAAATTTGGCTGTTAGTGAATGTAACAAATACAAATTTATCCAAAGTTACGAATTACTTGAAATAACGAATGCCGCATCTAAACAAATGGAATGTAATGATCTAATAAAAATAAATAACAATAATAATAATAAAATTTTTTTATTATTATTATTATTTATTATTAAAACATATGTAAAGAGGGAGACAAAGCTCTCTCTAGTAAAATGGGATTTTTAAAGGGAGATAATGTGTCTGTTTACGGTGAGCCAATACAGTAATAGTTAAAATAAAACTATATATTTTATTGAAAAAACATATTAAAATATACATTACAAAAATAGCAATCAAACGTCAGAATGACCATGCAATAGCTTGTGTTCAGAAATCATTTGTGATCAGCCATTAAGGACATCACAGATTTTATCTTTGCAAACACGAGGATCCTGCAGCCCATCTGTATTCTACTACTAGACCTCTTCCTGTTATTCTGCACAGTCCAGTTCCCCTATCGGCACTGCCCATCGGGATCTGGCACCCATGGGCTTTTTACTCCGGGTGATCTATTAGGGGGCATTTGGTTGTGGAGGTGGCTGCTCATTTGTCCTCTCGATTTGCAATAGACTAGATAAAATCTGTGATGTCCTTAATGCCCTGACGAAGCAAAATATATGCAAAACATGTTGGCTGGCTGATCACAAATGATTTCTGAACACAAGCTATTGCATGGTCATTGTGACGTTTGATTGCTATTTTTGTCATGTATATTTTAATATGTTTTTTCAATAAAATGTATAGTTTTATATTAACTATTGCTGTATTGGCTCACCGTAAACAGACACATTATCTCCCTTCAAAAATCCCATTTTACTAGAGAGAGCTTTGTCTCCCTCTTTACATTTGTTTTGCTCTTTAGGGATTGGGAGAGTCCTGTCTCTGTTTTCCCTGAAATTTAGTCCAACCATTTACTTTCATAGTCGCTATTATTTATTATTAATCTGTTCCATTCCATTTGTTTAGATGCGGAATTTGTTATTTTGGATAATTCGTAACTTCAGATAAATTTGTATTTGGTACGTTCACAAACAGACAAATTTGAAAGGAAATTCCAATACCTATAATTTAATAGTTAGTTATTATTAGTTTGTTATTATTTCAGAAATTCGAAATTCTGAAATTTGAAATTCCAAAATTAGAAAATTTGAAAATTTGGAAATCCGAAAATTCGGAAATCCGAAAATTCGAAATTTGGATATTCTAAAATTCGAAATTTTGAAATTCAGAAATTTGAAAATCCGTATTTTCAGGTTTTCGAATTCTGAATTTCCAAATTTTGAAATTTTCACATTTCCGAAAAAAGCAAAAAACTAATGAAATGAATAAATTTTTTTGTCATTGAACATATCTAATAGGCTCCCCTTAACCACTACAATACACTATATAATATTTATTGTACACTGCACTATATACCCTGCACTGTATTATATATACTACACTGAGGGCACTATATACTCTGAGCTGCAGTATATATACTATATGGACTGCACTATATACTCTGCACTGCAGTATATATACTGTATGGACTGCACTATATACTCTGAACTGCAGTATATATACTATATGGACTGCACTATATACTCTGAACTGCAGTATATATACTACATGGACTGCACTATACACTCTGAACTGCAATATATATACTATACGGATTGCACTATATACTCTGAACTGCAGTATATATACTATAAGGACTGCACTATATACTCTGATATGCAGTATATATACTATACGGACTGCACTATATACTCTGACCTGCAGTATATATACTATATGGACTGCACTATATACTCTATATACTCTGAACTGCAGTATATATACTGTATGGACTGCACTATATACTCTGAACTGCAGTATATATACTATATGGACTGCACTATATACTCTGAACTGCAGTATATATACTACAAGGACTGCACTATATACTCTGAACTGCAATATATATACTATACGGATTGCACTATATACTCTGAACTGCAGTATATATACTATATGGACTGCACTATATACTCTGACCTGCAGTATATATACTATATGGACTGCAATATATACTCTGAACTGCAGTATATATACTATACAGACTGCACTATATACTCTGACCTGCAGTATATATACTATATGGACTGCACTATATACTCTGACCTGCAGTATATATACTATATGGACTGCACTATATACTCTGAACTGCAGTATATATACTATATGGACTGCACTATATACTCTGAACTGCAGTATATATACTATATGGACTGCACTATATACTCTGAACTGCAGTATATATACTATACGGACTGCACTATATACTCTGACCTGCAGTATATATACTATATGGACTGCACTATATACTCTGACCTGAAGTATATATACTATATGGACTGCACTATATACTCTGACCTGCAGTATATATACTATATGGACTGCACTATATACTCTGACCTGCAGTATATATAATATATGGACTGCACTATATACTCTGATGAAGAATTGGGTCTTAGGTGTTGGTGGTGGCAGAACATGGTGACCCCTCACAGATACTCTTGTTGGGCTCAGGAAGGATCCCGGCTGGTAAATATTATTTCATAAATGATAATTATGAACATGGATCTCATCTCTAGTCATGACTTCATATTGTGTGCGAAACATCCACACACTTTGTACTCAGAATTCTCCATACTTTACACTTTAAAAGTCTTTATTTGTCAGTTTAGTTACTTTTTTGTCTTTATTATTTGTTACTTTTTTATTTTATTTTTTCACATGTATCTCTTGAATTCCACAGAAGAAAGATAATGGGGTACAAATAGTTGTGTATGATCGGCTTCCCTGGACACTTCTGTTGTCGGTGGGTTACTATCAGACATGTGCGCTTCATTTCATTCCCAATCAAAATTTGGAGGAAATTTCTGATATTCTGAGATTCGGATGTGTCTGAATTTTCCAATTACAGTAATAACAAATTTCAACCAAACCAAAATAAGGAAATTACATTTTTCTGAAATAACAATTTATTCAAATTAGGTTTGAATAGAATTAAATTTGATTTGAATTGAATTGAATTAGAAAATAAATGTAAAATGTGATCTCATTTCTTGCTGACTATTAGGCCGGCTTCTCACATATGGGGGTTTCTCCGCATCCGATTCACATGTCAGGAGAGTGTGACCGGCTCTCAATGGAGCTCCGGGGGGCCGCGCTCCACATATAAAAAGGGTCCTGTGTGTCTTCTGTTCCGATTCAGGTACAAATTCAGACAGAAATGTCGGATCCGATTCACACCTGAATTGGTGAGCGGGGGACACACCGGACCCCATGCTGTGCTCCGCGGCTGCAGAGTATGTGACCCGGATTACTGATCTCCTCCATAGACTGGCTGTGTATTAGTGGACATAAAAGATCTGATGAGGTTTTGGAGACAAAGAATATTCAAATATTGATTGGATTTGGATTTTTCTTCTCCTCGCTCACTCTGCATTTTATAAATGGATAAAAATAAAGAAGTAAATCTGTAGATATGAAATCATTTGTACTTTACATTATTTCTTCACACCTGCCTAAAACTTTTGCACAGTTCTGTACATAGAGACACATAATGTTGAAGTCGGATGTTTCTTTTATAACTTAGAAGACGTCACATATTGGGAATAAATCTTATTATTAATACAAATAAGATGAACATGTCTTGGATGAAACGGACAATTTTTCTGGTGAATGGATGATTTTCTCATCATACAGATCATTCATAAATCCCCCTTCACTTCTCTCAGGGTTGTTATGTTGCCCCCGGATGATACTACAGATGTTCCATTCATTGTTTTCTCATTAATCTACGCTCAGCATCCCATAATGACAAAGTGACATCACAATATTAGAAATGTTACTAATGTATGAAAAAGGAAAAACTGAAATCTCACATTGGCAGAAGTCTTCACACCCTTTACATCAACACTTGGGATTTATCTCAGGAGCCTCCCAATTCTGGATGGTTGGTGAGATGTTTCTACACCTTGATTGGAGTCCACCTGTGGGGAACTCGGAAGTCGGCTAAATATTGTTTCTATTTTATTCTATTTAATTTAATTTGAAATTTGACTTTTGAAAGATGGCTATATTCATTCTATTCTATTTAAAATTTAAATTTTGATCTCTGAAAGACATCAGAGCCTTTTTATTGTATTCTATTCTATTAAAGATTCAAATTTCAACATTTGAATTTCGGACGACAGCTATATTCTTTCTATTTTATTCTATTCTATTCTAAAGTTAAAATTTAAATTTCAAAATTCAATTTTCAAAAGTTGGCTATATATTTTTTCTATTCTATTCTGTGTGAAATTAGAATTTTGAAAAACAGCTATATTCATTCTCTTTTATTCTATTCTATTCTATTAAAATGCAAAATTATGATTTCAAAATTAAATTTCGGAAGTCAGCTATATATGTTTTCTATTTTATTATTTTCTATATGAAATCTGAATTTCAGAAGATGTCTATATTCTTTCTATTCCATTCTATTATGTTTTGAATTTAAAATTAAAATTTCAAAATTAGAATTTTTAAGGATGAATATATGCTTTTGTTTTGTCTATTTTTGTTAAAAATTTGAATTTTGGAATTTGAAATTAAAAATTTTGGATGGGAGTTATATTTTTATATTCTTTCAATTTTAATCTATCTTATTCTATTCTATGCACAATTTAAATTTCAAATTTTGAAATATGAACTTTGGAAGTTGGCTTTATATGTTTTCTATTCTATTCTATTGTATTTGAAATTATGGACTTTAGAAGAAATTATGGACTTTAGAAGACAACTATATATCATTTCTATTCTATTGTATTCAAAATGTGAAGCTCAAAGTTTGAATTTAAGAAGGTCGATCTATTTTATTCTCTTCTATTCTATTATTTTCTATTCAAAATTTGAATTTTGAAAGATGGCTGTATTCTTTCAAAATTCAAAATTCAAAATTTTAACTTCTGAAGACAGCCATATTCTTTCTATTTTATTTTGTTTTATTATATTCAAAATTTGAAGATTACATTATAAAAGATTGCTATATTATTTCTCTTTTATTCTATTCCATTCTTTTCTATTCAAAATTCTAATTCTGAAATTTAAAATTTGAATGTTGAAAGACAGATTATTTTTCTTTTTTTAAATTCTTTTTGAAATACTAATTTTGGAAACCGGCTACATTCTTTCTACTTTATTCTTTTATATTCAAAATTTGAACTTCAAAATTCAAAATCTGAAAGTAAGTTATGTGTTATTTATATTTTATTTTATTCTATTTGAAATTTGAAATTGAGAAAATGGTTATTTCCCTTCCTTTTTACTCTATTCTATTTGTTGTTATTCAAAATTCATATTTCAAAATTTGAATTTCCAAACACAGATATTTATTTTTATATTTAATTTTATTATATTTGAAATACAGATTTTGGAAAATGGCTATATTCATTCAATTTTATTCTATTCTTTTCAAATTTCAAATTTGGGAAGACAGCTATATTCTATTTTATTCAACTGTATTTTATTTTAATCTATTCAACTTTAGATTTTTGGAAGGCAGGTATATTCTTTCTATTTTAGTCTTTTTTTAAAAACATTCTAATTTGATATTTGAAATTGGATTTTGGATGACAGCTATATTCTTTCAAGTTTATTCTACTCTATTCAAAACATGTAATTCAAAATTTTAAATTCAAATTTTGGAATTTGGCTATACATTTTATTCTATTCTATTGTATTTGAAATGATGGATTTTAGAAGGTGACTGTATAATTTTTTATTTCATTGTATTCAAATTTTGAAATTCAAGTTCACACTTTGAATTTCAGAGGAATGCTATATTCTTTTTATTTTATTAAATGATGTTCTTTTCTATTCTATTCTTTTCTATTCAAAATTAGCATTTCAGAAGAGGGCTATATGCTTTCTATTTTATTCTGTTCTATTCTATTCAAATTTTGAAATTAAAATTTCAGAAGACAGCTACATTCTGTCTATTTTATTCTATGCTATTCTTTTTTTTTAAATTACATTTTTGGAAAGTTAAATTAGAATTTTGTAAGACAGATGTATTTTTCTATTACTTTAATTCTATTAAAATGCTAATTTTGGAAAAAATCGACATTCTTTCTATTTTATTCTATTCTAGTATATTCAAAATTCGAAATTTGAGTTTCTAAATTCAAGTCACCTATATATTTTTTATATTTTATTCTATTCTATTATAATTTGAATTTCTCAAGAAGGCTATATTCTTTTGATTCTATTCGAAATCTGATTTTCTAAATTTGATTTTTGGAAGGTGGCTATATTTTTTCTCTTTTACTCTATTCTATTCAATTCAAAATTCAAACTTCTAATGTTAAACAAAAGCTATATTCTTTCTATTTTATTGTGTTCAATTATTTTCTATTTAAAATTCCTATTTCAAAATGTGAATTTCTGAAGACAGCTTTTATATATTATTTTATATTTGAAATTCAAATGTCAGAAAATGGCTATATTCTTTCTGTTTTATTATATTCTATTCAAAATTCTAATTTGGGAGGATGACTATATTCTTTCTATTTTATTCTATTCTGTTCAAAATTCCAATTTGGGAAGATGGCTATATTCTTTCTATTTTGTTCTACTCCTCTCTATTTTAATCTTTTCAAATTTAGATTTTTGGAAGACAGCTATATTCTTTCTATATAATTTAATTCTATGCAAAAATTGAAATTCAAATAATGGAAGACAGTTATATTATTTTCTTTTATTCTATTCTATTCTTATCTATTGTCTATTCTATTTTTTCTATTCTAATCTGTTTCTATTCTTTTTTATTCTTTTAGTTTCTATTATATTCTGTTTTATGCTATTATTTTATATTCAATTTATTCTTTATATATTTTTTTATTATATTCTATTATATCTTATCATATTCTATTCTATTATTTTATTTTCCATTCTATTCCGTTTTATTCTTTTCTATTCTGTTATATTCTATTCTTTTATATTCTGTTATATTTTATTCTGATTTATTCTGTTATAGCCTTTTATAATATACTCTATTTTATTCAGCTTTATTCTATTCTTTTCTATTCTGTTCTATTATATAAAGCAGCCCAAGTACAAATCAACATAGTTTTTCTTTTAACCCTTAATGTTATTACTTTGGTCTACAAATTTTGGAAAATTATCACCCTTCGAGAAAAAATGTGATAATTCTTACATATTTTGATTGGATGAATTAGAAAACAGATAACAAAGGTGCTTGTTGGCTAAAGTTTTCATGACATTTCACAATAAAGATCTATACACAGGGAAATATATTTGCCTACAATGGAGGGAGGTGTCTGATGATCATGATGTCTCATAACTTCTCCACAAAGTACGGTAGAACAATGAAAATTGTACCACATGGAAGTATATAAATGTATCTTCACTGTGAGACTAAAGATTATTACCTGACTGTCATTTATTCTTCTTTTATTACAAGGTACATTTGTCTTGGTCAGATCTACGCCTTATACAGTTACATCTGGTGACTTGTGAAAGTGTCATTGCCTAACATTTCCATGGAAGAGTTGTGTGATATTTTCCCTCAGAAGCCAAAATTAGCATGTGCAATTTCTTTCTTTCTTTCTTTCTTTCTTTCTTTCTTTCTTTCTTTCTTTCTTTCTTTCTTTCTTTCAACAAATTTCTACAAATTCCTTATTGTGGAAATATCCAAATTAACGAAAACCTATTCAACATTTTATCCAAATATTAGTAAACTATAATATTTGAAAATTCTTAAATTTGTAAATTCACAAATTTGGAAATTGGTATATTCAAAAATTCGAAAATTCAGAAAATTGGAAATTCCAAACTTGAAAATCCAAAAACCCAAAAATTTGAAAATCTGAAATAATAACTAACTAATAATAACTTAACTAATACTAACTATTAAATTATAGGTATTGGAATTTCCTTTAAAATTTGGCTGTTAGTGAACATAATGAATACGAATTTATCAGAAGTTATGAATTATCTGAAAGAATGGAACGTAACAAATTAATAATAATAAATAACAATAATAATAATAATAATAATAATAATAATAATAATAATAATAATAACAATAATAATAATAAAAATAATAATACTAAAACTGTTTATTATTATTTTTAGTAGTAGTAGTAGTAGTAGTAGTAGTAGTAGTAGTAGTAATAGTAGTAGTAGCATTCATTATTAATTTGTTCAGTTCCATTTGTTTAGATGCAGCATTCGTTATTTTGGATAATTTGTAACTTTGGATAAATTCATATTTGCTACGTTAACTAACAGACAAATTTTAAAGGACATTCCAATACCTATAATTTAATAGTTAGTTATTATTAGTAAGTTCATTATTCTTTCAAATTTTCTGATTTTCTTTCTTATTTTCTGATTTTCTAATTTTCTAATTTATGAATTTTTTAATTTTTTAATTTTTTAATTTATGATTTTTTGAATTTTCTAATTTATGAATTTTTTAATTTTAAAATTTTCTAATTTATGAATTTTTTAATTTTTTAATTTTTTAATTTATGATTTTTTGAATTTTCTAATTTATGAATTTTTTAATTTTAAAATTTTCGAATTTATGAATTTTTTAATTTTCTAATTCATGAATGTTCACGTTTTCTAATTTATGAATTTTCTAATTTATGAATTTAGAATGTTTTAATTTCATAAAGTATAAATCTCTTCTACCTGGCCTGACTCTAGTACCTCCCTGTGTAGGTGGCTCTGCCTCACCCTGCAGGGAGATCATTTTCTCTCAGATTCTGGAGATCTGTCCCCGCTGTGCCCCACTGTGAGTGTGTACAGGGATCTGTTAGTTCCCAGAACCACTGAGAGCAAAGATGTCCCTTGTAATCATAGAAGGCTTCTCTGTTTACAAGTGACAGTGAGGAGCGGAGGGTGAGGTCTAGAATGGAGTTCCACATTCAGGCTGCAGAACTGAGTTTGAGGATCACATGTCAAGGCCTGGTGAGCCGTATTCAGCCTGTGGGCCTTGTGTTTGATGTCTGTGCTGTAGAGGGATGAATGATAATAGAAGGAAGACTGGAGCTGGTTCTGGTACTGCTGGTACTGGATTGCACTTGTACTGGCTGGTGATCTTGAATCTTTCTTTTCTATAACACTCCAATCAGTGTGTGAGGACAAAGTGTGGGCAATCTGCTAACTTCAGGTGTTGGTTACATTGTGTGATGCTTTGATTGGTCACAGCATTTTTTGTGATCAGCAATGTCCAATGGACAGTGCAGTCACAGTACTTTGCTTGTGCATGATAGGGGGCATGTAAGAGCAAGAAAAAAAATGAAGCTCTAAAATAGCATCCAATCCTGTAACATCCACCTTCCATCCACTTATGTACAATAGGCAGACAGAAGGTAGTTAATATACAAAAAAATCATAATGCTGATGAAAAGGCCATTCATAATGATGATGATAATGTCATTCATAATGATGATGATGGTAGCAATCTGACTAAGCTTGTTTAATCTGGTCTACAGCATTATACATTGAATCAATGTGTTACATTTACAACATTCTTTTCCCCAGCAGTGACCCTCTCGTGTTCAGCTCAGGTTTTAAAAGCAAAATGTATAGTTTTGGAGAAAACATACACAATAATATTCCAGCACTGGAGGTCATTATGGCGAATATCTCCACAGCCACCATGTATTTCCCTCTGGTGCTCAGATAGGCCGGGATCATGGCAATCCAGACACTGCAGAACACCAGCATGCTGAAGGTGATGTATTTGGCCTCATTAAAACTGTCCGGTAATGTCCTCACCATAAAAGCCAGAACAAAACTCACAGCTGCCAGAAACCCCATATAACCCAACATAAAGTAGAACCCGATAACTGAGCCTTCATTACATTGAATGAGGATCTTCCCAGGATAGGAGTCCATGTCATACTCCTGAAATGGTGGAGTGATGGACAACCAGAGAATGCAATTCATAACCTGAATGGATGAGCAGAATAACATGACTGTATTGGGAAGTTTGACTCCCACCCATTTTCTACAAGAGCTTCCAGGTCTGGTGGCTTTAAAAGCAATGAAGACCATGATGGTTTTGGCTAGGATAGAAGATGCTGAGATGGTGAAGGGAACTCCAAAGGTGACTTGTTGCAGCATACAGGTAATATCCACAGGACGGCCAAGGAACAGGAATACAGAAAGGAAGCTCAGTATGAGGGAGAGGAGCAGAATGAAGCTGAGGTTCCGGTTATTGGCTCTGACTATGGGAGTGCTCCGAAACAAAAAAAATAGTCCAAGTAAACAGAGAGATGTTGTAGCAAATATGACTGAAGTTATGGAAAAAAATAAAACTAGAATATCCTCCTCGTATGATAAATAATCATTGACCTTCTCTATACAAATAGTTTTAGCTTTGTTGGGCCATTTATTTTCAGGACACTTCTTGCAGAGTTCACTGTCTGTAGAGTAAAAATAAGTGAAAATATCATTAGGCATGGTAGCTATTTGACAGTATTAAATATTTTTTTTCTGTATTTTTCCTTAACCACCTGACCCCCAGAAGATTTACACCCCTTCATGACCAGGCCATTTTTTTGATCACCTTTGTGTTTTTTGTGCTATAAACAAAAAAGGACCAACAATCTTGAAAAAATAAAATAAAATTTACTTTCTGCTATAAAACACATTCAATAAAAAATGTTTTTTAAAAAAATCACATTTCTTCATAAATTTAAGCCAATATGTATTCTGCTACATGTTTTTGGTAAAAAAAAAATATACCAATAAGCATATATTGATTGGTTTATCTAAACTGTGGTATATAAACTGTGGTATATATTTATAAAATGTTTATTTTATTTTTTTTTATACGAGTAACGGCGTGATCAGCGACTTATAGAGGGACTGTGATATTGTGGCAAACAATCTGACACTAGCTGACACGTTTGACACTTTGCGGGAACCATTGACACTAATACAGTAATCCATGCTAAAAAATGCACTGTCACTGTATTAATGAAACTGGCTGGGTAGGGGATAAACATCAGAAGGGTTAAGAGCCCTTTCACACTGGGGTGGGGGTGGCGTCGGCGGTAAAACGCCGCTATTAATAGCGGCGTTTTACCGTCGGTATTCGGACGCTAGCGGGGCGGGGGGCTAGCGGCCGAGAAAGGGTTAAATACCACCGCAAAGCACATCTGCAGAGGCACTTTGCTGGCGGTATAGCCGCACCGTCCCATTGATTTCAATGGGCAGGAGCGGTAAAGGAGCAGCATGCACTCCGCTCCTTCACCGCTCCGAAGATGCTGCTGGCAGGACTTTTTTTACCGTCCTGCCAGTGCACCGCTCCAGTGTGAAAGCCCTCGGGGCTTTCACACTGGAATGAAAGCAGCGGCACTTTCGGGCCGGTTTGTAGGCGCTATTATTAGCGCAATAGCGCCTGCAAACCGCCCCAGTGTGAAAGGGCTGTAACTGTGTGCTTAGCCAGTATGTTTGTGTACTGTGTGTGCTGCTTTTACTAGGGTTAGAGGTATAAGAAAAGTGCAGAAAGGCACCATCAGTAATCATTAATTTCATACAATTTAGGGGGATGTTCAGCCTGCAAAGTGTAACGTGTGTACAGAATCACTTTAAAGGACTTTAAATGTCTTCATTTTCTAATTCAATATCGGAGTTTGTACTTAAAGAAACCTAAAGCTTACCAGAATGGTTTGATATTTCTCCTTCAGAACATTGAGCACAATTATAACAACATGGGTGATATCCTTCTCTTACCGATTTTCTGAACCCTGGAAGACATTCCTCGGAGCATTGACCTCTTGGGACCTGAAATATTATAGAGTTATATGATCTATTCAGATAAGTACAGATATAATAGTGTAGGTAGGCCAAGCTTCTGATGTTTAAAATGATGCAGTATGTACGGTATATCTTGGTGGAGGCTGAGTTGCCTGATTTAAGTATTGTATCTGTGGGGCGTCCTGGCTAGAGCACCGGATCACAGTTCGTGGACTTTCATATTGGCTGTGGAGCTGGGGTAACAATTTGTTTCTCATACCAGACCACATGCCATGAACATGGGAGGGGAGCCCTGGGCCCCACCCCAAAGCACCTTGTCCCCATGTTGATGAGGACAAGGCCCTCTTCCCGACAATCGTGGCCGTTGGTTGTCGGGGTCTGTGGACATGGTCTTATTGGAATCTGTAAGCCCACTTTAACAAGGAGGGCCCACAGATCCTGGCCCCCACCCTATGTAAATGAGCATGGGGTACATTGTACCCCTACCCATTCACCCAAAAAAGTGTTAAGAAATAAAAACACTACTCAGGTTTTTAAAGTAATTTAAATGTATTACTTTAAAAACTTGTGTAGTGTTTTTAATTCTTGACACTCATTCACATAGGGTGGGGGGCCAGGATCTGTGGGCCCCCTTGTGAAAGGGGCTTCCAGATTTCGATAAGCCCATGCATGCAGACCCCGACAACCAATGGCCAGGGTTGTCGGGAAGAGGCCCTTGTCCTCATCAACATGGGGACAAAGTGCTTTGGGGTGGGGATGCAAGGCCCCCCTGCCCCAAATAACCCATCCCCCATGTTGAGGGCATGTGGCCTGGTATGGTCCAGGAGGGGGGCAATCGCTCACCCCCCTTTCCTGACCTGCCGGGCTGCGTGCTCAGATAAGGGTCTGCTATGGATATTGGGTGGACCCCCACACCATTTTTTTGGCATGAGGGGTTCCCCTTAAAATCCATACCAGACAGAAGGGTCTGGTATCGTCCTGGGGGGAATCCCACATAATTTTTTTTTTCATTTTGGCGGGGTTCCTCAGATCCTCAGCACACAAGTGGCTCCAGAAGTCGGATCATTATGATCCAACTTCTGGTGCAACTTCTATTCAAATCAATGGGCTCCCATAGGGAACCATTGATTTTGACTAGAGACAGAGAAATGCGTCTTAAAGCTAACGTGGCTAAACGTACATTGATGTCAATGCAAAATGCTGATAAAATCGTCGGTACTAGCTTTACAGTCCGTTTTTATAATGACCCGTGGGCATGAGGCTTAAGACTCAACTGCAACACACCCTGTGCAGTGTGTTGCAATGAGTCTTAGGATGAGTGTTTGTTAACCCTTATGCCGCGTACACACGGTCGGACTTTTCATCTACAAAAGTCCGACAGCCTGTCCGACAGACTTCCGGCGGACTTTCGGCGGACTTGCAGCAGACTTTCTAACGAACGGACTTGCCTACACACGACCACACAAAAGTCCGATGGATTCGTACGTGATGACGTACACCGGACTAAAATAAGGAAGTTCATAGCCAGTAGCCAATAGCTGCCCTAGCATGGGTTTTTGTCCGTCGGACTAGCACACAGACGAGCGGATTTCGGGGTCCGTCGTAGTTACGACGTAAAGATTTGAAGCATGTTTCAAATCTAAAGTCCGTCGGATTTGAGGCTGAAAAAGTCTGCTGAAAGTCCGGAGAAGCCCACACACGATCGGATTACCAGCCAGCTTAATGCCGCGTACACACGGTCGGACTTTTCATCTACAAAAGTCCGACAGCCTGTCCGACAGACTTCCGGCGGACTTTCGGCGGACTTGCAGCAGACTTTCTAACGAACGGACTTGCCTACACACGACCACACAAAAGTCCGATGGATTCGTACGTGATGACGTACACCGGACTAAAATAAGGAAGTTCATAGACAGTAGCCAATAGCTGCCCTAGCATGGGTTTTTGTCCGTCGGACTAGCACACAGACGAGCGGATTTCGGGGTCCGTCGTAGTTACGACGTAAAGATTTGAAGCATGTTTCAAATCTAAAGTCCGTCGGATTTGAGGCTGAAAAAGTCTGCTGAAAGTCCGGAGAAGCCCACACACGATCGGATTACCAGCCAGCTTTAGTCCGTCGGCGTCCGTTGGACTTTTGTAGACGAAAAGTCCGACCGTGTGTACGCGGCATTAGTCCGTCGGCGTCCGTTGGACTTTTGTAGACGAAAAGTCCGACCGTGTGTACGCGGCATTAGACCAACTTTTTATCAAGTTTTATCGTACACAGATTTCCTACCTTGGTAATTTGTACTGATGGGATTTTTTTACAATAAATGAAGACTTTTTTACGCTATGATGAGCCTTTTTTTTATCTTTTTCCTTTTAAGATTCCCCTGGCTCCTCTGCTAACTGAGAGTCTATGGCTGGACGGAAGGAACAAAAGCTGTGTGATGATTCACAACTGCTCGCTGTGATTACACAGGCGGAATCAGAGTGAGCGCCTGTGAGAACCCGCATCGGAGACATCCAACACATCCACTCACTGTGACCACACAGGTTGGATCAGAGCAGGTGTCTGTGAGGAGTTTAAGATACCGAGTACAATCGGATGGAGTGTATGGGAAGCTTGGTTGTAGATGTGTCATTTGTCACGTGACCACACAAGCCTGATTTGACTCCTCCTGTCATATGACAGAGAGGATCAACACTGTCTGGTGAGTAGGGATCCATATCCCGTTTACCCTGTTTTTTACCTGTGGAAAGAAATGTGCCAGAGAGCCTGTGATCGATCACTAAGGGTTGCATGCAATAAAGCCTCACAGTCACAATTCTTGGACAAGAGCACAATTTGTATTCATTTTGGACTTTTAGATTTGAGTTCACATTGAGAATTTAGATTTTAACACTATTGTTTCCACCACATTTATTTTGTTATCCAATTGCCCTTTAACATTGTTTTCACAGAGATTTCACGTAACCACTAATAATTTGCCCAAGCATAAACGCTGCTTTAAAAATCCAAAGAGAAAATCTACCACATTTGACTGCATTTTAGGAGTCACTCATACAGAAATCCAAGTTGCTCCATGTTTTTTTTTTGTTTTTAATGTATATACAGTAACTGCAAATTTCTGATTGGTGGAATTACTACTCTAAACTGTTTTTTTTCTTCTTTTTACAGCCTGATGAATTCCGAAGGTCTGAGTAGAATCTGGCCATGTATAATAATGGCGGTCATTCCACTTTAAAGTCTTTTATCTTCTTCTGTACACAGGAATTGGGATCCCTATATGAGTGTCTATGTCTTGGTCTGTGTGATGAGGAGGGGGGGAGGTATTAGTAGTCAGTCACATTCAACTGGACTTCTTCTGTAATGTAGGAGATGTTTTGTAGTTCAACCACTTCTTCAGGTATAATAAGTGATGAGAACATATCCCGGCATTTATATCCACACATCTAGACATGACACCTTCATCTAATCACCATGGAATGAGTCGGGGCAGATGTTGGCTATCTATGAACAGGATGGGGGGAGGGGGTTAGGTTTTGTCTGGAGATGGGCTTTATGGCCAAACTAGTATGTTTCTTGCATAAGTTCTGGATCAGCTTCCCCAGTGTAACTCACCTTGTCTCCTTTCCATGATATTTGCTCTGGTTCTAGTGTAAGTTGCTGATCCTCTGAAAGGGAACCATCAAAATGGCCCACATGTATCCAATCAGTGGTATTTCTATCATTAATTCTTGTAATCCAATTTATAATGTCTAATGGGCTGGGCAGTTCTCCTTTATCATTAAAAATCATGACCTTGCCATTCGGATCCTTGTACTCGACTTTCTTTACATAGCGGGACAGCTTACAAAATAACAGAAATGATTATAAGTTACAAATATATAGAACGTTTTGTACTTTTTTGAATATAGATTGTTTATCTAGTTATATCTTAATCAGAGAATGACATCGGGATCAGATGACCTATTTGCTGAGCACTTATAATCAGATACATTTTATTAGGACTATTTATAAACAATTTGCTTTGTGAATGTGATTGTTCCAGAGATAAATCAATAATTCTACCCCTTTACAATACACTGGCTCAGCCTCATCTTGAATATACAGTTCAGTTTTAGTCACCAATCCTCAGGAAAGATGTCGATGAATTAGAAAGAGTTCAGTAAAGGGCAACAAAATGAACAAGGAGGACAGAGGATCTCAGCTATGAGGACTGATAGATTACAGTTATTCACTCTGGAGAAGAGGCACTTAAAGGGCAATTTCACTTTCATGAGAAAACAATTAGCAAAATAATATAGCATATACAATTGTTGTAATTGAATGTTATTAACCGCTTGCCGACCGCTGCACGACTACTTACGTCGGCAGAATGGCAAGGCTGCGCGTCCCCTTTAAATGCCACATCCCCTTTAAATTGCGGCATTGTGGGCGCGCCCGCCACAAGCTCCGTGAGTGTGACCGTGGGTCCCGCAAACTCTATGTCTACTGGTTGCCCGCGATCGTGTCACGGAGCTGCAGGATAGGGAGACGTAAACAAGGCATTTCCCTGTTCTGTCTTGTGAAATGACAGTGATCTACTGCCCCCGTGATCGGGAGCAGTGATTAGGGAATGAAGACCTCTATGACCCCTGGAGATATACCCATGATATGGAGCGAGATTACACCTTTTTCTCCAGCCCCCAGCAGTCTTATGCCCCATACACACAGTCGGATTTTCCAACGAAAAATGTGTGATAGGACCTTGTTGTCAGAAATTCCGACCGTGTGTAGGCTCCATCACACATTTTTCATCGGATTTTCCGACACACATAGTTTGAGAGCTTGCTATAAAATTTTCCAACAACAAAATCCATTGTCGGAATTTCCAATCGTGTGTACACAAATCCGACGCACAAAGTGCCACGTATGCTCAGAATAAATAAAGAGATGAAAGATATTGGCTACTGCCCCGTTTATAGTCCCAATGTACATCTTTTACGTCACCACGTTCAGAATGATCGGATTTTCCGACAACTTTGTGTGACCCTGTGTATGCAAGACAAGTTTGAGCCAACATCCGTCGGAAAAAATCCTAGGATTTTGTTGTCAGAATGTCTGATCAATGTCCGACTGTGTGTACGGGACATTACTCTTGGATCGACATGTTTCTAACAGATAAATTTCTCCTTCAATCAATCACTGAAGCATGCATAGGCACAATCACTTGGTCTGACAGTACCGATATCCATCACACTATTCAATTGCAAAAAACTACACAACACAACATTTGGAGACTAAACACATCCCTCCTTACCAACCCAACATTTGAAGGAGAGATTCGATCTGAGATTGAGACCTACTTTGATAACAACCTGCATTCTATTGATGACCAATCTATTATTTGGCATGCGCATAAAGCTTTCTCACGTGGCCTCTTTATAAAATGCGGAGCACAAGCTAAAAAACAACATGCGGCCGCCACGGAAAAATTATTACAACAAATCAGAGCACTAGAACATGCCAACAAAAGAACACCATCCAACACACTTTCCCTAGACCTCAAAAACCTAAGATACAAACTCAGTGAACACCTACACAAGAAATGTGATTATTATATAAAAACCTTAGGCTCCAATATTACTCCTCGGCTAACAAATCAGGCACGTTCTTGGCCAAGCAACTACTAAAACATTGAGCTAACAATAAGATACAGTTCCTGACCAATTCCCAAGGTAAAAGGGTAAATAATCCCCTAGATACAGCAAATGAGTTCAGTGCATTTTACGCCAAACTCTACAATCTTAATGACTTAGACCAAGAAACCAATCCAAAAATAGAATATATTGATGCCTTTCTCTCGTCAATTCACCTTCCCTCTATATCCACCGAGCAATTAGAATACATTTCTATGCCCTTCTCTCCTGAGGAAGTTTGTAAAGCCATTAAACAATTGTCCCACCACAAGGTGCCAGGCCCAGATGGATTCCCAAATGAGTACTGTAAATACTTCTCTGACTTGATCACCCCACACCTATGCAACACTCTTAACCAGCATACCCTTACAGGCAAAATCCCCAAGGAAGCCCTAGAAGCCCTAATAGTCACCATACCCAGACCAGGCAAACCCCCTGATAACCCAGCCAATTACCGCCCGATCTCACTCTTGAACACTGATACCAAACTTTATGCAAAACTACTAGCTCAATGCCTATCCAGACTTCTCCCCCAAATAATACATCCTGACCAAGTTGGATTTGTACCCGGCAGACATGCATCAGATGGCATTAGACACCTCATTGATTTAATACAATGGGTAGAACACAGTCAAACGCCTTCTCTCTTCCTTTCACTTGATGCAGAGAAGGCGTTTGACAGGGTGCATTGGAAATACATGGAAAAAGTCATGTACAAGTTTGGACTGACAAGGAACATCCTCACGGCTATACTCAACCTTTATTCCTCCCCCAGTGTCCGAGTCTGGACATCAGGAATAACATCAGACCCCTTTCTTATCACTAATGGCACAAGGCAAGGGTACCCACTTTCCCCTTTGATTTTTGCCATGGTAATGGAACCACTTGCGCAAATCATCAGATCCACACCAGCAATTTCGGGCATCAAAATAGGAGATGTTGACCATAAATTAGGTTTTTACGCGGATGATGTTATCATCACCCTAACAAATCCCCAATCTTCCCTTCCCAGTGTCCAAAAAACCCTAGAACAGTTCAGTTCAATCTCTCTTTACAAAATAAACCATGGTAAATCCACCATGCTGAACCTGGGGATAGACCCTCAAACAACAGCCATATATCAAAGGACACACCTTTCGCATGGTCCAAGAGCTCATCACTCCTGTACTTAGGGATTCACCTAACCTTCCTGAGCAAGTCACTGATCACAATGAACTATGCCACACTTGAAGAGAAGCTTCTGTGCATCTCCAAAGATATGAGTAACTATACTGACTCCCTTTACCTTTGCTACCCAAACAAATAGCGCAATTACAAGGAATAATCAATGCACATATTTGGCAACATAAACAACCCAGACTCAAAAAGAACATTCTTTTATCCCCTGTACAAAATGAAGGGATGGGAGCCCCCAATGTCCAAGCATACTACAAAGCAGTGGTACTGGATCAATTATGAGAATGGTGGTCGTCCACCTCAACCAAGACATGGACCCAAATTTAATCCATAGCTTTTACTGCAAGCCCGAAACACACTCTAACGGCTGTAGTACCCACCTTTAAACCACACCATCACTTTCTACAATCTGTAACTGCAGCGTTATGAGTGTGGTTGGCCATTACACAGAAACCCAAAGGCATACCCAAATCTATCCTCTCCAAACTCCACATCCAAGCATTGGAACTGATCTCACCTAACTTACCCCTCAAAACCTGGATGCAAAAAGGGCTCAACAACCTGGGACAACTCATGTCCATTTCAGGGCCCCACCCATTCTCTCAACTGCAACAAATATTTGACCTGCCTGACAATACATTTTTTTTTATATATATACGACTCCGATCTATGCTCTCCACGCTGGATATCATAGAAGACGACTCCCCACTAGATGGCATTTTGAAACTCTACGACACCCCTACTCCAGCAGTAAAAGGTATCGCGTGGATATATAAACTCTTGACAACGACCTCCGCAGACCACACCTCTTCGTCTATCAACTTCTGGTCAACCTTCACAGACTCTCCATCACAGCACCCACTATGGCATAAAGCCTTGACCCTTCTTATTCGAGCATCACGCTGTATCTACCATTGGGAATCAACGCAAAAACTGTTCCATAAGTGGTACTTCACCCCAGCCAGATTGGCAAAAATTTACCCATCTACCTCGTTTCACTGCTGGAGAAACTGCACGGGAAAGGGTACCCTGCAGCACATATGGTGGGACTGTCCTAACATCCACAGATACTGGAAAGAAGTCTCTGCCCTCATCTTAAAACTATGCAAAATCCCTTTACCGGTAACCCCGCTGGACCTTCTTTTGGGTCTCAACATCCCCAATTGGCCAAAAAAGTATCGGCAACTCACATTCTAATCACAGCTCGTTTAGCACTAGTGAGAAAATGAAAATCATCACAACCTCCCACCAGATCAGATCGTATCACTCTGCTGAACAATCACTTCCAAGTTGAGGTCTCCTTCGCCAAAGCCAACCTAACTACCGCACCGTTGTCCCTCAACTGGGAACCATAGATCAATGACTCAAGGAGTACGGTACTACAATAATCATCACCTCTTCATAAAACAGGAACTCTCTGGTACTACCAATCTTCGACTCCACATGTTGTTACATCCCCTCACACCTAACACACACATAATGTATGTGCCCAGCAACTAAACAACCGTTCAACATGGGTATCCTTCTGCCAGGTGCTCATCAAGAAGGGACTCATTACTGCATAATGTGCTTTTACCAAGCAGGTTTACAAGTTTCCTTTGCTCCTAAGTTTTAAGTTCTGCAGGTCCAGGATTTTACAGGTTATACAAGTTGTCTGGATGTTATCAGCTGATGATTGATAGGGCTGCCTCCCATCCCATGGCACAGTGAGTGCCTAGTTTGGGGTGCTGGGGAGTGGAGGTAGCACTGTCCCCATCAGTAAAAAAAATAATTCATAATTCAACTTAACACAAAGTGGTTAGGTATTCATTGTTATAATTGATACAGATTGATAATGTATGCTATGTTACTCACTAAGCAATGTAGTATACTATTTATCTCAACCTTCTGTACTGATACCTTGTGAAAATTTCAATAAACTTATTGTTTAAAAAAAATAAATAAAAAAAAGTGAAATATTCCTTTAAATTTCATACCTGGGGGGTGTCTACAGTATGCCTGTAAAGTGGCACATTTTTCCCATGTTTGGAACAGTCCCTGCACAAAATGACATTTCTAAAGGAAAAAAGTCATTTAAAAGTACTCGCGGCTATAATGAATTGTTGGTCCCTGCAATACAGATAAAAGAAGTCATTGAAAAAAATGGCATGGGATACCCCCAGTCCATTACCAGGCCCTTTGAGTCTGGTCTGAATATTAAGGGGAACCCCGAACCAAAATTAAAAAAAAAATTGTGTGGGGGTCCCCCCAAATTAAATACCCGGCCCTTCATGGCTGGTATGTATTTTAAGGGGAACCCTGCACCAAAATTTAAAAAAAATGACATGGGGGTCCCCCTAAAAATCCACACCAGAATCTTATCCAAACATGCAACCTGGCAGGCCACAGGAGAAGAAGGGGGGATGAGAGAGCGCCCCCCTCCTGAACCGTACCAGGCCACATGCCCTCAACATGGGAAGGGTGCTTTGGGGTAGCCCCCAAAAGCAACTTGTCCCCATGTTGATGGGGACAAGGGCCTCATCCCCACAACCCTTACCCAGTGGTTGTGGGGGTCTGTGGGCAGGGAGCTTATCGAAATCTGGAAGCCCCCTTTAACAAGGGGACCCCCAGATCCTGGCCTCCCCCCATGTGAAATGGTAACGGGGTACAAATATACCCGTACCATTTCACAAAAAAGTGTCAAAATGGTACATTAGACAAGACACAGCTTGGGACAAGTCCTTTATTAAAAAATAAAAAAATAAAAATGTCCCACAAAGTCCATTCATCTTCTCTCGCTCCGCCAATGGACCAAAAAGAAAAAAAAACAAAGCCACGACTGACCCGCCTCCATGGGAGGCACCTGCCGTATGACGCCTCTTCGCTTTGACAGTTCTTATATAACTGAGGGCGGGGCCACACGGTGACATTCCTGGGTGACCCGGCCCCCTATGACGCACGGTGACTTCCCCATGACTTCCTCATGACTTCCCCATGGCCCCAGATTTCATCTGGAAGGATGTTTTTGGTATGGGTTTCATGGGCACAGTTAACACCCAAAGACTAATTTTACACACCTGTTTGACAGGTGCATATCATTACAATTTTTGACAGCAAGGCCAATTTAGGGATGGATCGAACACCCCCTGGTTTGGTTTGCACCAGAACACCTCAAACAGGCAAAAAGTTCTAGCGAACATGCAAACCCGATTAAAGTCTATGGGACATGAACACGAAAAGTCAAAAATGCTAATTTTAAAGGTTTATATGCAAGTTATTTGCATAAAAAGTATTTGGGGACCCGGGTACTGCCCAAGGGGACATGTATCAATGCAAAAAAAGTTTTTAAAACAAACTTTTTTCAGGAGCAGTGATGGCCCTGTTGAAGACCCCCTTGGTCGAAACGCGTCGGTCGATATCCCCTTCCTTACGCTGCTTAGATTTTATTTTAATTGTGATCACTTTTATCCATTTTTTTGTATGGTATTTTTAGAAATAAAAATCCCTGGTTTACCTGCACTATGCAGAAGCTTTTTATTTTTTATTTGCATATTATCCCGATGCAAGAAACTGCCTTCCAGTAGCCCTACTTCCATCACGGGGTCTGGATCAAATCTGTCCCCGGCTTCTCCTTGGAACACATCCTTGAGGTCTATTGGCTGATATCCAGTTGGCGGCCCTTCCTGATGTTTCTTCACCCCACCAGAGAAGTCGAGAAGTGAGACAGAGGTTCCACCGTTCCGGATATCGTTTTCCAGCCTAGGTTTGGCTCCATGCACCATTGACTCCATGTCATATGACAGTGGAGTCCACGTCATCTGGTAAGAGTACCCATCTTATCTTACTTCCTGATGTTTTCATTCTGATGCCCCATATCGAGATGTTGGTTTACAGCTACGGAAGTTCTGTACCCCGTTGTTGACTCACAGTCACAGATCCACACCGTGCACCATTGACTTTATTTTCTAGTTTCACATCATTTTTTGGTCCATACCAGTTCCTCTTAATAATTTGAGTTTGGAATCATCCATTTACCATATGTGGACACTTTATACTGTGTTTGTTCATTTCATTTCACTTATGGTTTTTGCACATATACTTTACTGTTCAGTACAGCATCTCTTACTTAATTGTTTCACTACACCCTAACTTCCTATTACTTCTTAGCGCTGCATTTTTTTTCCCATTTTAATAATGCTTAACCACTTGCCTACAAAACACTTTCACCCCCTTCCTGCCCAAGCCAATTTTCAGCTTTCAGTGCTCTCACACTTTGAATGACAGTTACTCAGTCATGCAACATTGTACCCAAATTAAATTTCTATCCTTTTTTCACACAAATAAAGCTCTTTTGATGGTATTTAACTAGAAAATGTTGTGAAGAAAGGCCTTTCTTTGTTTCTGCCATAAAATTTTGCAAATTAGTAATTTTTCTTCATAAATTTTGGCCAAAATGTATACTTCTACATATTTTTGATAAAAATAACCCTATTCAGTGTATATTAATTGGTCTTTTTGAAATTTATAGAGTCTACAAACTATGGTGCCATTAATTGAAAATTGACCACTCCTGATCACACCTGGTGTAGTCAAGGCCTATCTCATTTAAGACACTAACAAGCCAGGAAAATACAAATACCACCCAAATGACCCCCTTTTTGCAAAGTAGACATCCCAAGGTATTTAGTAAGTCGCATGGTGAGTTGTAATTTTTTCCCACAATTCTTTGCAAAATGAAGTTTTTTTTACAAAATTGTCATATTAACAGGTTATTTCTCTCACACAGCATATGCATACTTGCAACTGCACCCCAAAATACATTCTTCTACTCCTCATGAGTAGGGATGAGCTGAACACCCCCCAGTTCGGTTCGCACCAGAAGCTGCGAACGGAATGAAAATTTGCACAAATTTTAGAACCCCATTGAAGTCTATGGGACTCGAACGTTCAAAATCAAAAGTGCTAATTTTAAAGGCTAATTTGCATGGTATTGTCCTAAAAAGGGTTTGGGGACCAAGGTCCTACCCCAGGGGACATGTATCAATGCAAAAAAATGTTTTAAAAACAGACATTTTTTCAGGAGCAGTGATTTTAATGATGCTTAAAGGGAAAATAAAGTGAAATATTCCTTTAAATATCGTACCTGGGGGGTATCTATAGTATGCCTGTAAAGTGCATGTTTCCCGTGCTTAGAACAGTCCCTGCACAAAATTTCATTTTTTAAAGGAATAAAAGTCATTTAAAACTGCTTGTGGCTTTAATGTAATGTCGGGTCCTGGCAATATGAATGAAAATCAGTGAGACAAATGGCATAGGTACCCCCCCCCCAGTCCATTACCAGGCCATTTGGGTCTTGTATGGATATTAAGGGGAACCCCGCACCCAAATTAAAAAAAAGGAAAGGCATGGGGCCCCCAGGCCCTATACAGTCAGGTCCGTAAATATTGGGACATCAACACAATTCTAATCTTTTTGGCTCTATACACCACCACAATGGATTTGAAATGAAACAAACAAGATGTGCTTTAACTGCAGACTTTCAGCTTTAATCTGATGGTATTTACATCCAAATCAGGTGAACAGTGTAGGAATTACAACAGTTTGTATATGTGCCTCCCACTTTTTAAGGGACCAAAAGTAATGGGACAATTGGCTGCTCAGCTGTTCCATGGCCAGGTGTGTGTTATTCCCTCATTATCCAATATACAAGGAGCAGATAAAAGGTCCAGAGTTCATTTAAAGTGTGCTATTTGCATTTGGAATATGTTGCTGTCAGCTCTCAATATGAGATCCAAAGAGCTGTCAATATCAGTGAAGCAAGCCATCATTAGGCTGAAAAAACAAAACAAACGCATCAGAGAGATAGCAAAAACATTAGGTGTGGCCAAACCAACTGTTTGGAACATCCTTAAAAAGAAAGTACGCACCGGTGAGCTCAGCAGCACCAAAAGACCCAGAAGACCATGGAAAACAACTGTGGTGGATGACCAAAGAATTCTTCCCCTGGTGAAGAAAACACCCTTCACAACAGTTGGCCAGATCAAGAACACTCTCCAGGAGGTAGGTGTATGTGTGTCAAAGTCAACAATCAAGAAGACTTCACTAGAGTGAATACAGAGGGTTCACCACACGATGTAAACCATTGGTGAGCCTCAAAAACAGGAAGGCCAGATTAGAGTTTGCCAAAAAACATCTAAAAAAGCCTTCACAGTTCTGGAACAACATCCTATGGACAGATGAGACCAAGATCAACTTGTACCAGAGTGATGGGAAGAGAAGAGTATGGAGAAGGAAAGGAACTGCTCATGATCCAAAGCATACCACCTCATCAGTGAAGCATGGTGGTGGTAGTGTCATGGCGTGGGCATGTATGACTGCCGATGGAACAATATTATCTGCTCATATTCAGCAAAATGCTTCAGAACTCATTGGACGGCGCTTCACAGTGCAGATGGACAATGACCCGAAGCATACTGCAAAAGCAATTAAAGAGTTTTTTAAGGGAAAGAAGTGGAATGTTATGCAATGGCCAAGCCAATCACCTGACCTGAATCTGATTGAGCATGCATTTCACTTGCTTAAGACAAAACTGAAGGGAAAATGCCCCAAGAACAAGCAGGAACTGAAGACAGTTGCAGTAGAGGCCTGGCAGAACATCACCAGGGATGAAACCCAGCATCTGATTTGAATGTAACTCAAAATTAAAGCTGAAAGTCTGCAGTTAAAGCACATCTTGTTTGTTTCATTTCAAATCCATTGTGGTGGTGTATAGAGCCAAAAAGATTAGAACTGTGTCAATGTCCCAATATTTATGGACCTGACTGTATACTCTGAACAGCAGTGTACAGGTGGTGTAAACAAGACAGGGACTGTAGGTTTGTTGTTAAGTAGAATCTGTTTGTAATTTTGAATTGGTACATTTTTAAAGTGTAGCTCCAGCCAAAAAATCTATTTTAAAGCTTTGTGGAAAACATGGGAAAGGGTTATCACCCCTGTAACATTTGTTTTGCTGTCTGTGCACCTCTTCATAAGATTTCACCTCACTTTCTGTCCCAAAGACAAATGTTTTTGAAAATTTGGGGTTTTTAGTGAAACAAGGATTGGTGATAAAGCATCAGTGGAGAGGAGACACATTTTTCCCATATTAACTCTTACAGGAGAGAATTTCCCTTCCTAGGGGTATATTTCATTTCACTTCCTGTTGTCTCCTTCCGTTTGCAAGTCGGAGTCGTTTGTAAGTTGGATGTTTGAAAGTAGGGTCCTGCCCTATATACTCTGCAGAAATTTGGCCCATAGATGTTGATGTTGCCACAATACTGTAAGCCCTCACAGTTACTCTTGGTGGGTGCAGGAATGGGCCCTGCTGTGAAATATTAGACCAAGAATTGTAATTACATGCACCTGTTGAACGGGGGCAGAAATATTGGGCATTGGTGGTGGTGGTGTTGCCACAACACTGTATGTTCTCACAGTTACTCTTGGTGGGCGCTGGAATGGGCCCTACTGTGAAATATTAGAACAAGAATTGTAATTACCTGTCCCTGTTGAACAGGGGCAAAAAAATTGGGCCTTAGGCGCTGGTGCCACAACACTGCCACCCCTCACAGATACTCTAGTTGGAGCGCAGGAACGAGTCCTGCTGCAAAGTATTGCATCAAAAATTGTAATTACACGCCCCGTTAAACAGGGGCTAAAAAATTGGGCCTTAGGCACTGGTGCTGGTGCCACAACACTGCAATTCCTCACAGATACTGTAGTTGAGCGCAGCAACAAACCCTCCTGCAAAATATTGCATCAAAAATTGTAATTACACGCCCCTGTTAAACAGGGGCTGAAAAATTGGGCCTTAGCCACTGGTGGCGGTGCCTAGAACCAAAAATATTCTTACAAGCTATCAGCATGATCATTGAGGAGGAAGAGGATAGTCACTCAGCATAACAGGATATTCACTCAGCATCAGCATAGGCAGTCTTGAAGGGATCTGACATTTCAAAAAAAATTATTCAGTTACATCAGCATCAGGTGCTTGGTATCTGGTGGTGATCCAAGACTGATTAATTTTTATGAAGGTCAGTCGATTGACCAAGTCGGTGGACAGGCGCACCCTGTGATCGGTTACAAAGCCTCCAGCAGCACTAAATGTGCGTTCTGAAAGAACGCTGGATGAAGGACAGGCCATTAGCTCAATTGCATACTGTGCAAGCTCTGGCCAGTGATCCATCCTCAAGACCCAGTAACCCAGAGGATTTTCGGTGGGAAAGGTGTCCAAATCAGATCTTGCCCCTAGGTATTCCTGCACCATGTAAAACAGACGCTGGCGATGGTTGCTGGAACCTATCATATCTTGGGGCTGCGGACTAAAAAATTGCCTGAACGCATCGGTCAGACGGCCACCTTCTCCACCGCTTCTTCTTTGACTGACCGAAGCCTCAGCAACACGTTGTCCAGGAACAGGAGTCTGTAACCTCCCAGTCTCTGGGAATGCGTTGCACAGACCTTTCTGCAAGGCCTCCCGAAGATGTTTCATCCTCTGCTCCCCCTGCAAAAGCAAGATAAGGTCTGCAACCTTACCTTTGTAAAGTGGATCAAGGAGGGTTGCCAGCCAGTAATGATCCCTCTCCTTGATACCATGAATACGAGGATCCTTCTGCAGGCTTTGCAGGATCAGGGAGGCCCTGCAGCATAGGTTTGCTGAGGCATTCGGTCCAGAGTCCTCTGGGTCACTAAGGACGCCATGATCCGCAGCCACCTCCTGCCAGCCATGTACAAGTCCATGGGTTTCTTGGGACTGTAAATGATCCCTTAAAGACTGCAGCTGATGCTGATTGCCAGGCTCCACCTCCATGCTGACACAATCCTCCTCCTCCTCAACCTCTTCCTGTGTGATTTGCGGACATGCAGGAACACTGTCTGGATAAAGGGGGCCTTGAGCGCAAAGTGAGTCCTCCTCTTCCTGCCTCTGTTCTGCCTCAAGTGCCCTGTCCATTATTCCACGTAGCGTGTGCTCCAACAGGTGGACAAGGGGGACAGTGTCACTGATGCATGCACTGTCACTGCTCACCATCCTCGTGGAATCATCAAATGGTGACAGGACAGTGCATGCATCCCTGATCATTGCCCACTGGTGTGGGGAAAAAAACAAGCTCCCCTGACCCTGTCCTGGTGCCATAGTCACACAGGCACTCATTGATGGCCCTCTGCTGCGTGTGCAGCTGCTGCAGCATGGCCAACATTGAGTTCCACCTGGTGTGCATGTCACAGTTTAGGCGGTTCTTGGGCAGGTTAAATTCCTTTTGGAGGTCAGCCAGCTGAGCACTAGCATTATATGACCAGCAGAAATGCACACAGATTTTCCTGGCCTGCCTCAGGACATCGTGTAAGCCCGGGTACCTGCCAAAGAACCACTGCACCACCAAGTTAAGGACGTAAGCCAAACAGGGCACATGGGTCAGTTGTCCCTGTTGGAGGGCAGAGAGGAGGTTGGTGCCATTGTCGCAAACCACCATTCCTGGCTTAAGCTGGCGTGTCGTCAACCACCTCTGAACCTGCCCCTGCAGAGCTGACAGAATCTCTACCCCAGTGTGGCTCCTGTCCCCCAAGCACACCAGCTCAAGCACCGCATGGCATCTTTTGGCCTGCGTACTTGTGTAGCCCCTTGAATGCCTATGGAGCACTGCTGGTTCCGAGGACAAAGCACAGGAAGAGGCCATGTTGGAAGAAGAAGAGGAGGGGGTGGAGGAGAGAGGTTTGTCAGAATCACCAGTAGTAGCATTTTGGAGGCATGGTGGCTGAACAACCTCCAACCCTACTGCACCTTGTCCTGCATCCTTCCCAGCTGCCAGCAGAGTCACCCAATGCGCCATGAAAGATAGGTAACGCCCCTGTCCATGCCTGCTGGACCATGAGTCAACGGTAATATGCACCTTACCGCTGACCGCCCTGTCTTGCAATGCCAAGACATTGCCTTCTACGTGGCGGTAGAGAGCCGGAATCGCCTTCCATGAGAAAAAGTGGTGTTTGGGAACCTGCCACTGAGAAACCTCACATTCCACAAACTCACGGAAGGGGGCAGAGTCTAGCAACTGAAAAGGCAGCAGTTGAAGTGCTAGCAATTTAGCCAAGCTAGCATTTAACCGCTGGGCATGTGGATGGCTGGGAGTGAACCTCTTCTGGCGGTGCTGCAGCTGGGGCAGGGAAAGTTGCCTGGTACAATCTGACGTCGGTGTACCGATAGCAGATTGCCCGCAAGTACTTGGCTGTGACACACCTAATTCTACACCTTCATTCCTCTCAGTGCAGGTCTCAGAGATGATTGAAGGTATAGTGGGGTTGGAGATCCCAGCTGATGAGGAGCAAGGAGAGGTCCTCTGTGTTCTTTGGTGTGGGTCTTCTAGGTACGCTTGCCAACGAACTGCATGGCAGGTCAACATATATCTGGTCAAGCATGTGGTGCCCAAGCGGGTGATATTTTGGCCACGCGAGATACGCTTGAGACATATGTTGCAAATAGCAGCGGTGCAATCTGATGCACTTGCCTCAAAAAAGGCCCACACCAAAGAACTTTTGGAATAACGTGCAGAGACAAAAGTGCCCTGCACATGCGGAGCTCTGCGGTGTGATGCAGTCAGTGTGCTGCCCTTAAGCTGGCCCCTGGAGGGCATCCTGCCTTGTTGGTGATGTGCCTTCTGCTCCTCCTCTCTCCTATCAGGCACCCACGTGGAGTCAGTGACCTCATCATCCCCTCCCTCCTCATTACTGGAGCAAACCTGGCAATATGTTGCAACTGGGGGAACATGACTGCCAGATTGCTGTCCTTCTTGGGCACCCCCTCTGTCTGGGCTAACATTACTGCCTTCCTCTAGCTGAGTACCATCATCAGAGCCTTCAAAACGCTGGGCATCCTCCTGGAGCATGTACCCAACACTGTGGTCAAACAGCTCGAGGGACTTCTCAGGAGGACATGGTGTGGCTAGGGAAGGAGTGACTGATGCCATTGAGCCAAGGGAAGAGGCCATGTTGGCAGCTGCTTTGCAAGACGAAGTACCCTGAGCCTGGGTGAGAGAGTATGAGGAGGATGAAGACATCTTGGTCATCCACTCTACCAAGTCTTCGGCATGTTGTGGCTCAACACGGCCAGCTGTCGAAAAAAAGGACAAGCATGTCCCACAGCCACGTGCTGATGAGGATGCACCGTGTCCATGACCAGCACTGTTGCCTCTAGACACAGAGCCTGCTTGCCCTCTGTTATTGGCTTGTGACTGTCTGCCTCTCCTTGTTGGCCTTTCAGACATACTAATGGCCTGCAGTGAGATGTAGCTGCACAAAACTGGGATGTATATATATATACTAATTATACTGCAGCTAGCAGAATGCTTGGCTGCGGTATTAATAGGATCAGAAGAAGAACAACAGTACTTGTCTTTAGGTAGCTATAGGTGCAACTGTGAAGGGGTACACAATACACTAACTGTAAATACTTCAACCTGCCTGGATGTGGTATTTTTAGGATCAGAAGAACAACACCAGCACTTGTCTTCAGGTAGCTATAGGTGCAACTGTGCAGGGTACACAGTACACTAACTGTAAATACTGTAAAAACACCTGCCTGCCTGTCAGTATATTAGAAAGAGAATAACAGGAATGAATCTAGCTAAACTGAATACAGTATATATATATATATATATATATATATATATATATATATATATATATATATATACACACTACACTGTAAGTGCAGCTAACTGGCTTGCCTGCCTACTCTATCTAACTTAAATCAAATGACACGGTCTCTCTCTTTCTGTATAATTCTCTCCGCCGCCGCAACACACTACACAAGGCCGCTACACAGGCCAATTACGGCTCTCTGTTCAGACGGCGCTGTGATTGGCCAAGCATGCAGATCATAGTGCATGCTTGGCCAATCATCAGCGGTGATTGGCCAAGCATGCAGGTCATAGTGCATGCTTGGCCAATCATCAGCCAGCAATGCACTGCGATGCCACAGTGAATTATGGGCCGTGACGAGCCACTCGAATTTGGGGCGAGCGGCCCATAACGTTCGCAATTCGGTGAACGGTCGAACGCGCGATGTTCGAGTAGAACATGGGTTCGACTCGAAGCTCATCCCTACTCCTGAGTGGGGATGAGCTTCGAGTTCGAGTCAAACTCATGTTCGACACGAACATCGGCTGTTTGCAAGTTCGCCGAACAGTGAACAATTTGGGGTGTTCGCGGCAAATTCGAATGCTGGGGAACACCCTTTAAAAGTCTATGGGAGAAATCAAAAGTGCTAATTTTAAAGGCTTATATTCATGGTATTGTTATAAAAAGTGTTTGGGGACCTGGGTCCTGCCCCAGGGGACATGGATCAATGCAAAAAAAGTTTTAAAAACGGCCGTTTATTCAGGAGCAGTGATTTTAATAATGCTTAAAGTGAAACAATAAAAGTGTAATATTCTTTTAAATTTTGTACCTGGGGGGGTGTCTGTAGTATGCCTGTAAAGGGGCGCATGTTTCCCGTGTTTAGAACAGTCTGACAGCAAAATGACATTTCAAAGGAAAAAAAGTAATTTAAACTACTCGCGGCTATTAATGAATTGCCGGTCCGACAATACACATAAAAGTTCATTGATAAAAACTGCATGGGGGGGTCCCCCTCAAAATCTATACCAGACCCTTCAGGTCTGGTATGGATTTTAAGGGGAACCCCGAGCCAAAATTTTTAAAAAAACATTGTGGGGTCCCCCATAGATCCATAGCAGACTCTTATCCGAGCACGCAACCTGGCAGGCCACAGGAAAAGAGGTGGGGAAAAGAGAGCGCCCCCCCCCTCCTGAACCGTACCAGGCCACATGCCTTAAACATTGGGAGGGTGCTTTGGGGTAGCCCCCAAAACACCTTGTCCCCATGTTGATGAGGACAAGGGCCTCATCCCCACAACCCTGGCCGGTGGTTATGAGGGACTGCGGGCGGGGGGGCTTATCGGAATCTGGAAGCCCCCTTAAACAAGGGGACCCCCAGATCCCGGCCCTCCCCCCTGTGTGAAATGGTAAGGGGGTACCCCTACCATTTCACTAAAAAACTGTCAAAAATGTTAAAAATGACGAGACAGTTTTTGACAATTCCTTTATTAAAATGCTTCTTCTTTCTTCTTTCTTCTTTCTTCTATCTTCTATCTTCTATCTTCCTTCTGTTTCTTCCTCCATCTTCTTCTTCTTCTGGTTCTTCTGGTTCTTCCTCCGGTGTTCTCGTCCGGCATCTCCTCCGCGGCGTCTTCTTCCCTTCTTTTCCTCGGGCCGCTCCGCATCCATGATGGCATGGAGGGAGGCACCCGCTATGTGACGCTTCTCTCTTCATCTTCTTCTCTTCATCTTCTTCTCTTCATCTTCTTCTCTTCATCTTCTTTTCGGGCCGCTCCGCATCCATGATGGCATAGAGGGAGGCTCCCGCTGTGTGACGCTTCTCCTCTTCTGATGGTTCTTAAATAATGGGGGGCGGGGCCCAGTGACCCCGCCCCCCTCTGACGCACGGTGACTAGACGGGACTTCCCTGTGGCATTCCCTGTGATGCCACATGGAAGTCCCGTCAAGTCACCGTGCATCAGAGGGGGGCTGGGTCACCGGGTGGCCCTGACGCCCAGTTATTTAAGAACCATCAGAAGAGGAAAAGCTTCACATAGCGGGAGCCTCCCTCTATGCCATCATGGATGTGGAGCGGCCCGAGGAGAAGAAGGGAAGAAGATGCCGACGCCGCGGGACGAGAACACCGGAGGAAGAACCAGAAGAACCAGAAGAGCCAGAAGAAGAAGAAGATGGAGGAAGAAAAAGATGGAAGATAGAAGATAGAAGAAAGAAGACGCATTTAAATAAAGGAATTGTCAAAAACTGTCTCTTGTCATTTTTAACATTTTTGACAGTTTTTTTGTGAAATGGTAGGGGTACTTTTGTACCCCCTTACCATTTCACACAGGGGGGAGTTCCGGGATCTGGGGGTCCCCTTGTTAAAGGGGGCTTCCAGATTCCGATAAGCCCCCCACCCACAGATCCCCACAACCACTGGCCAGGGTTGTGGGGATGAGGCCCTTGTCCTCATTAACATGGGGACAAGGTGTTTTGGGGGGCTACCGCAAAGCACGCTCCCAATGTTGAGGGCATGTGGCCTGGTACGGTTCAGGAGGGGGGGCGCTCTCTCGTACCCCCCTCTTTTCCTGCGGCCTGCCAGGTTGCATGCTTGGATAAGGGTCTGGTATGGATTTTCAAGGGGACCCCACGCCGATTTTCTTTTTTAATTCTGGCGTGGGATTCCCCTTAAAATCCATACCAGACCTGAAGGGTCTGGTATAGATTTTGAGGGGAACCCCACGCCATTTTTTTAAAAATTTTGTCCAGGGGTTCCCCTTAATAACCATACCAGCCCTGAAGGGCCTGGTATGCAATTTAGGGGGATCCCATGTCATTTTTTTTGTTTTAATTTTGGTTCAGGGTTCCCCTGTGGGGAATTCCCATGCCGTTTTTATCAATGAACTTCATTTTGCTGTCAGACTGTTCTAAACACAGGAAACATGCGCCCCTTTACAGGCATACTATAGACACCCCCCAGGTATGAAATTTAAAGGGATATTACACTTTTATTGTTTCACTTTAAGCATTATTAAAATCACTGCTCCCGAAAAAACAGCCGTTTTTAAAACTTTTTTGCATTGATCCATGTCCCCTGGGGCAGAACCCAGGTCCCCAAACACTTTTTATGACAATAACTTGCATATAAGCCTTTAAAATTAGCACTTTTGATTATTCATGTTCGTGTCTCATAGACTTTAACGGTGTTCGCGTGTTTGAACACATTTTTTGCCTTTTCGCATGTTCTGGTGCGAACCGAACAGGAGGGTGTTCGGCTCATCCCTACTCCTGAGAATGGCAATACCACAAGTGTGAGATTTTTACACAGCCTAGCCACTAGGGATGAGCTTCATGTTCGAATCAAACGCATGTTCGACTCGAACATTGCCTGTTCGGTCGTTCGCTGGATTCCCCTGCACAGTGTGCACCTAAAGCTACCTGAAGAAAATTAGTGGTGTTCTTCTGATCCTATTAATACCACAGGCAAGCAGCTACAGTATTTACAGTTAGTGTAGTACGTCCTCTGCACAGTGTGCACCTAAAGCTACCTGGAGACAATTGCTGTTGTTCTGCTCCTATTAATACCACGGGCAGGCAGCTACAGTATTTACAGTTAGTGTACTGTGTCCTCTGCACAGTGTGTACCTAAAGCTACCTGGAGACAATTGCTGTTGTTCTGCTCCTAATAATACCACAGGCAGGCAGCTACAGTATTTACAGTTAGTGTACTGTGTCCTCTGCACAGTGTGCACCTAAAGCTACCTGAAGAAAATTAGTGGTGTTCTTCTGATCCTATTAATACCACAGGCAAGCAGCTACAGTATTTACAGTTAGTGTAGTACGTCCTCTGCACAGTGTGCACCTAAAGCTACCTGGAGACAATTGCTGTTGTTCTGCTCCTATTACTACCACAGGCAGACAGCTACAGTATTTACAGTTAGTGTACTGTGTCCTCTGCACAGTGTGCACCTAAAGCTACCTGAAGACAATTGCTGGTGTTCTCATACTAATAATACTACAGGCAGGCAGTTGATTCTGCTAGCTGCATTATCAGTATATATACATCCAAGCTTTGTGCAGCTACATCTCACTGCAGTATGTGTAGAAGGCCAACAAGGAGAGGCAGATGGTGACAAGCCAATAAAAGAGGGCAAGCAGGCTCTGTGTCTAGAGGCAAGAGTGCTGGTCATGGAGATAGTGCATCCTCATCAGCACGTGGCCGTGGGACACGCTTGACCTTTTTTTTGGCAGCTGGCCATGTTGAGTCGCAACATGCGGAAGACTTGGTAGAGTGGATTACCAAGCCTTCCTCATCCTCCTCATCCTCTCTCACCCAGGCTCAGTGTACTTTGGCACAGCAGCTGCCAACGCTGCCTCTTCCCTCGGCTCAATGGCATCAGTCACTCCTTCCCTAGCCCCACCATGTCCTCCTGAGGAGTCCCCCGAACTGTTTGACCACAGTGTTGGGTACATGCTCCAGGAGGATGCTCAGCGTTTTGAAGGCTCCGATGATGGTACCCAGCTAGAGGAAGGCAGTAACATGAGCCCAGATAGAGGGGGTGCCCAAGAAGGACACCAATTTGGCAGTCATGTTCCCCCAGCTGCAGCATAGTGCCAGCTTTGCTCCAGTGATGAGGAGGGAGGAGATGATGAGGTCACTGACTCCATGTGGGTGTCTGATAGGAGAGAGGAGGAGGAGGAGGCACATCACCAATGAGGCAGGATGCCCTCCAGGGGCCAGCTAAAGGGCAGCACACCGACTGCATCACACCGCAGAGCTCCACATGTGCAGGGCACTGCTGTCTCTGCGTGTTATTCCAAAAGTTCTTTGGTGTGAGCCTTTTTTGAGATGAGTGCATCAGATTCCACCGCTGCTATTTGCAACATATGTCTCAAGTGTATCTCTCATGGCCAAAACATCTCCCGCTTGGGCACCACATGCTTGACCAGACATGTGTTGACCTGCCATGCATTTCATTGGCAAGCGTACCTAAAAGACCCACACCAAAGAACAAAGAGGACCTCTTCTTGCTCCTCATCAGCTGGGATCTCCAACCTCACTATACCTTCAGTCATCTCTGAGACCTGCACTGAGAAGAATGAAGGTGTAGAATTAGGTGTGTCACAGCCAAGTACTTGGGGGCAATTTGCTATCGGTACACTGACGTCAGATTGTACCAGGCAAATTTTCCTGCCCCAGCTGCTGCACCGCCAGAAGAAGTTCACTCCCAGCCATCCACATGCCCAGCAGTTGAATGCTAGCTTGGCTAAATTGCTAGCACTTCAACTGCTGCCTTTTCAGTTGCTAGACTCTGCCCCCTACCGTGAGTTTGTGGAATGTGCGGTTCCTTAGTGGCAGATTCCCAAACGCCACTTTTTCTCACGGAAGGCGATTCCGGCTTTCTACCGGCATGTGGAAGGCAATGTCTCGACCTCGCTGGACAGGGCGGTCAGCAGTAAGGTGCATATTACCGCTGACTCATGGTCCAGCAGGCATGGACAGGGACATTACCTATCTTTCACTGCGCACTGGATGGCTCTTCTGGCAGCTGGGAAGGATGCAGGACAGGGTGCAGTAGTGTTGGAGGTTGTTCTGCCACCATGCCTTCAAAATACTACTAGTGGTGATTCTGCCACACCTCTCTCCTCCACCCCCTCCTCTTCTTCTTCCTCCATGGCCTCTTTCTGTGCTGATTTGACTTCGGAACCAGCGGTGCTCCGTAGGCGTTCAAGGAGCTATGCAAGCACACAGGCCAAAAGATATCATGCAGTGCTTGAGCTGGTGTGCTTGGGGGACAGGAGCCACACTGGGGCAGAGATTCTGTCAGCTCTGCAGGGGCAGGTTCAGATGTGGTTGATGCCACGCCAGCTTAAGGCAGGTATGGTGGTTTGTGACATTGGCACCAACCTTCTCTCCGCCCTCCGACAGGGACAACTGACCCATGTGCCCTGTTTGGCTCACGTCCTTAACTTGGTGGTGCCGCGGTTCTTGGGCAGGTACCCCGGCTTACAGGATATCCTGAGGCAGGCCAGGAAATTCTGTGTGCATTTCCGCAGGTCATATAATGCCAGTGCTCGGCTGACAGACCTCTAAAAGGAGTTGAACCTGCCCAAGAACCGCCTAATCTGTGACATGCCTACCAGGTGGAACTCAACATTGGCCATGCTGCATCAGCTGCACACGCAGCAGAGGGCCATCAATGGATACCTCTGCAACTATGGCACCAGGACAGGGTCAGGGGAGCTTGTTTTTTTTCCCCACACCAGTGGGCCATGATCAGGGATGCATGCACTGTCCTGTCACCATTTTAGGAGGCCACGAGGATGATGAACAGTGACAGTGCATGCATCAGTGACACTGTCCCCCTTCTCCACCTGTTGGAGCACACACTGCGTGGAATAATGGACAGGGTACTTGAGGCAGAACAGAGGCAGGAAGAGGAGGACTTCCTTAGCTCTCAAGGCCCCCTTTATCCAGACAGTGTTCCTGCGTGCCCGCCGATCACACAGGAAGAAGATGAGGAGGAGGAAGAGGAGGATTGTGTCAGCATAGAGGTGGAGCCTGGCACTCAGCATCAGCAGCAGTCTTTAAGGGATCATTTACAGTCCCAAGACTTGTACATGGCTGGCAGGAGGTGGCTGCGGATCATGGCGTCTTTAGTGACCCAGAGGACTCTGGACCGAATGCCTCAGCAAACCTATGCTGCAGGGCCTCCCTGATCCTGCAAAGCCTACAGAAGGATCCTTGTATTCGTGGTATCAAGGAGAAGGACCAATACTGGCTGGCAACCCTTCTTGATCCACATTACAAGGGTAAGGTTGCAGACCTTATCTTGCCATCGCAGAGGAAGCAGAAGATGAAACATCTTCGGGAGGCCTTGCAGAAAGGTCTGTGCAACGATTTCCCAGAGACTGGGAGGTTACAGACTCCTGTTCCTGGACAACATGTTGCTGAGGCTTCGGTCAGTCAAAGAAGGAGCGGTGGAGAAGGTGGCCGTCTGACCGATGCGTTCAGGCAATTTTTTAGTCCGCAGACCCAAGATATGATAGGTTCCAGCAACCATCGCCAGCATCTGTTTTACATGGTGCAGGAATACCTAGGGGCAAGATCTGATTTGGACACCTTTCCCACCGAAAATCCTCTGGGTTACTGGGTCTTGAGGATGGATCACTGGCCAGAGCTTGCACAGTATGCAATTGAGCTACTGGCCTGTCCTGCATCCAGCATTCTTTCGGAACACACATTTAGTGCTGCTGGAGGCTTTGTAACCTATCACAGGGTGCACCTGTCCACCGACTTGGTCGATCGACTGACCTTCATAAAAATTAATCAGTCTTGGATCACCACCAGATACCAAGCACCTGATGCTGATGTAACTGAATATTTTTTTTTTAAATGTCAGATCCCTTCAAGACTGCCTATGCTGATGCTGAGTGACTATCCTGTTATGCTGAGTGACTATCCTCTTCCTCCTCAATGATCATGCTGATAGCTTGTAAGAATATTTTTGGTCCTGAGTGCCGCCATCAGTGGCTAAGGCAAAATTTTTCAGCCCCTGTTTAACAGGGGCATGTAATTACAATTTTTGATGCAATACTTTGCAGCAGGGCTCATCCTGCGCTCCAACTAGAGTATCTGTGAGGGGTTGCAGTGTTGTGGCACCAGTACCAGTGCCTAAGGCCCAATTTTTCAGCCCCTGTTTAACAGGGGCGTGTAATTACAATTTTTGATGCAATATTTTACAGGAGGGCTCATTCCTGCGCTCCAACTAGAGTATCTGTGAGGGGTTGCAGTGTTGTGGCACCAGTGCCTAAGGGCAATTTTTCTGCCCCTGTTCAACAGGGACATGTAATTACAATTCTTGATCTAATATTTCACAGCAGGGCCCGTTCCAGCTCCCACCAAGAGTAACTGTGAGGACTTACAGTGTTGTGGCAACGCCACCACCACCACCAAAGGCCCAATTTTTCTGCCCCTGTTCAACAGGTGCATGTAATTACAATTCTTGATCTAATATTTCACAGCACGGCCCATTTCTGTGCCCACCAAGTGTAACTGTGAGGACTTACAGTGTTGTGGCACCAGCACCACCACCACCAAAGGCCCAATTTTTCTGACCCTGTTCAACAGGGGCATGTAATTACAATTCTTGATCTAATATTTCACGGCAGAGCCCGTTCCTGCACCCACCAAGAGTAATTATGACGGCTTATGCCCCGTACACACGGTCGGATTTTCCGATGGACATTGTCCGATCGGAGCGTGTTGTCGGAAATTCCAACCATGTGTGGGCTCCATCGGACATTTTCCATCGGATTTTCCGACATACATAAGTTGGACAGCAGGAGATAAAATTTTCCGACAACAAAATCCGATCGCGTCAATTCCGACCGTGTGTGGCCTGTTCCGACGCACAAAGTGCCAAGCATGCTCAGAAGAAATTCCGACACGGGACAGCTCGTTCTGGTAAACTTAGCGTTCACAATGGATACAGCACTTTCGTCACACTGCAATGTTCAAAATGGTTTAATACAGCGCACTCTCTTCTTCTTTATAATGTGACAAGAATTAAGTCGTTTTGATGCTCATATTCACACACACTTCTCACAAACTTCTTTCGTTACTATTTATCGGGATTCCCTCAATATATTTTAATTTTCCACATCTGACAACATAATTTTATTTTTTTTTTTTACTTTAATGTAGAATCTTTTTTTGTGTTTCTCTTTTTTAATTTTTTTTTTTGGTGATTTTGATTTGTACTCCCGAAAATGTTTGTGTGTTTTTTGTGACAAGTTCCCACAACACCATTGATATGTTGTTCTATTTAATCTGTAGGAGATTGTTTGGTGTAGTTGTCCCTTGTTAATTTCACATTGTACTTTAGAAATGTACCTGAATTGTCACCAACAAACTGTCCTTGTCCACACAGGAGAGTAGAATTTACCTAAAAAATGTTATCAAGGGCTCACAACTATAAACAAAGAGGGAGGCAACGCTGGAGAAACTGTAGAAGTGGGTGAAGCCTTGGACCCCCAGGGCACACATCAATTATTTAAAAGCAAAATTGGTGGCCTGAGGAGTCCGTATCTAAGGGAGGGCAGTCTGGTCCAGAAGTCCCAGAGATCCGGAAAGCAGCAGATGACATCTGTGTCCCCAGGCTGTGGTCATACGAGAGACTGCATCTTCTGTCAGACCAGACTGAACCAAGGGCAATCACTCTCAGGTCTTCCTTCCACGCTTCCTTCCAGCCTTTGGCTGTGGTGGTGGAGTTGTGGCAGCAGGAGGAGGAGGAGGAGGAGGATCGTCGATCTCAATGACATCCGTCTTGTGTGTCAGTTCCCCACTCTCCCCCTTACGTAGGACTTTATAAATCAGGTCCTCAGAGATCTTGCGTTGGCCCTCCTGCATGCCCAGCAATTTGGTGGCAGACATGCAGGCAAAGGCCTCTTCAGGACTGGGGAAGGCTCTGAGGGACGCAGAAGCCTCCTGGATCAGCCTGTATGCTGAATCCTGCACAGGACTGGGAGTGGCCTTCCTGGCCCTTTTGTATGGAAGGCGGAGGGGAGGAACCTGAGACTCAGTCAGGCTGCGACTTGTCCCAGGCTTCTCTTGGCTGACACTTAGCCCCGCCTCCTCCTGGCTGCCACTAATCCCCGCCTCCTCCTGGCTGACACTAATAATCCTGCCTCCTCCTGACTGCCACATTCCACAGCCTCCTCTTGGCTGAGGTCTTCCTGTGAATGAAAAAGGGACATAGTTTTATTTTTTTTTACATCAATCACACACAATTTTCACCTCCTGACTGCTGCAAATTCAATGTTAACAAATATAACAGACTATCCTTCTGAGCCCAGCATTTTGCATTCTTGTCCCAATTTTGGGTGACCACTACTGTCTATTGATATGTAAAACACTTTTTTTAATCAGCAATTAATGATCAATAATAACATCTAGTAAACATAATTTCTTTATTGCCCAGAAATCTGTAGAAGAATGCTATACCTGACTCCAGCTGGGCTCCTCCACTTCTTCCTGGCTGGAAGGCCCAGGTTGGACATCAGAAGCCTCAGCTGGTATGGAAGGAAGAGTGGAAGAAAGAGTAGAGAGGGATTCCCTGACTTCAGTGTGGTCTGACAGAAATCGCAGTCTCTCATAGTACCACAGCCTGGGGACATAAACGTCATCTGCTGCAGCTCTGGATCTCTGGGAATCTGTGACCTTCTTGCGCTCCCTAAGATAAGTGCTCCTCAGGCCACCAATTTTAGCTTTTAAATAAGGGATGGTTGCTGTGGGGACCACCGGCTTCACCAACTCCAGCAGTTTCTCCAGCGCTGCCTGCCTCTTCTGTTTGTGGTTATAGTGGGGGTGTCTCACTTGCCACAGACAGGGCAGCTCCCTGTACTTGTCTATGAACAGGGGGAGGAAGTTGTGGTCATTGAACCCATCCATTTTCTCTGCAAGACACAACACAAGACAAACCCTAATGTCAGGCAAAACTCCCCTAATCTTGTTACAATATAGGCTTCCATTTCGAAGCAGTATAGGCCCAAGTTTAGATCTTACCTTCGTTAGCACGATCGGCGTCTCTGATGCTCCTTCCTCCACTCACAGATCGTACGTAAGACGCGCGCGTTACGATTTATACACACTGCGCATGCGTATAACTCCACCCGCCCCTGACGTTCTTTCTATTCTATTCCCCGCCCCTTTTCGTTCGGCGCAGTGGAGGAAGAGCACATGGCAGATAGGCAGCAGGATCGTGCTAAGTACAGCAACGAGGAGGAGGAGGGGGAGGAAAGGCCGGAGCCTGAAACGTCCCAATCCAGAAAGAGATTAAAGGACTCAAATATGTCCTTTGGGGAGATGTTGGAGATGGTGGACATCCTGAAGAGGGCCGACTATGATGGAAAGTATGTGCCTTACCCCAACCCCAATGTCCGAAAGGCCAAGATCATGGCGAAAGTGGTCAGAAGTCTCCACCGGAAATTCAGGGTACGACGATCGAATGATCAGCTCAGGAAGCGGTGGTCGGACCTGAAATTACGAGAACATGAGCTGTACAGAAAGATCCAGAGAGTGCTGCAAAAAAGTAAGTAGTTGTGCTGTGTTCCTATTCTTTTTGTGTTTATTACGTTCGTGCTGCTCCATGTGCTTTTAGGAACTGTTGTACAGTTTAAAATGTCAACTTTCATGTTCATGGGCACATTATTCGTTCGGATCACACATTTTTCTTTCGGACTATAAAATACCATTGTTTAGGCCATATGCATTTGGCCACCATTTTGAGGCCCTATACTTGTCTTCAAAGAATTTGGTTGTGTAGATGGCTTGGTTACTAGAATGAAATGCAAACTAGATTGTGTGTAAGGAGAGGACACTGAGCAGCTGTTTTCACATCTGTACACTGGAGCACTAGTGTGGGACAGAAGAACACCATTTTTATTAGGGGGGCCACACAGGTGCTCCAGTGTATACTATAGGGGGGGGGCTACATCTGTGAAGCTTGTACAAAACAGGTAAAGTATTGCAGCTTGACAAAGGACACTAAAAAAGCTACATCTTGGAACTCGACTAAAATAGACAATTGTACCTCACTTCCAAGCAATGTTTCCTATTTCTAGTTCTGCCATCAAATATCTGTGTGCTAATTATACCATTTTTGTTTTACATAGGGGAGAAAAGACTCGGAGGACACCCCTCATCCAAGGAGACCAGAGCCCCCCCCCACCTCTGGAAGAAGGGGAAATCCCCCAACACAAGCTGAGCAGGAGGAAGAAGACGTGGTGGAAGTAGTCACCACAACAGGTGAGTGTCTGCGACCACAGGCTCAGATAAGAGATGGATGGCGGCATTTTTTTTAGACCTAATTTATTTTGGGTTTCCTCTCTTTTTAGGTGATCGTGAGGTTGTGGATGAAGATCCTTTCACAACAGAAAGTGCCCAGATCGTGATCGGGGAGATCAAGGGGTGTAATTTACAATTGGAAAACATCAAGCAAAACATCAATGATGTTATTCCAAAATATAAAAACATCATTGATGTTTTGGGGCGAGTTTAAAACCCCTCCAAATCACTTTCTTCTTTTGTCTGCTACAATGTGCGAAATGTTTTTGTGATTTTTCCCAAAGGCAAATTTGGAGGATGCACACAATGTGCCAACATGTGCTATCTTCCATCACGGGAGATCAATGAACGCGTTTTGGGGGTGCAACCCCTTCCTCAATTATAAAGTAGCGGTGAGGAAGGGCTTTCTCCCCCAAAACACGTCCCTTGATCCCCCGTGATGGCAGGTCGCACATGTTGACATTAGGAAATTTGTGTGCATCTTCCAAATTTGGCTTTTCCAGGGGTGATTTCCCCCCATCTGAACGCAATATCAAACACAGTTCCTAAATACTCATGTCTGATATTGCCTTCCAGTTCTACCAAATGTGAACTTTGTAAGATCAAGATTTGTGTCTTTCTTGTGGGTTTTACACAAGCCTGTTTTCTATAAAATGGACATTTTGATTTTGGATAATGACACCACAAAAATTGTTATACAACAAACATGTTGGTTTGTCAGAAAAACCTTTGGTAAATGCACATGTGATTGTGCAGGTATTAAAAAGATTGTTCATCAAGAATGTGTGGATTATTGTCTCAACACTACAACACTTTTGGGGTGATGTAATTGTTGTTTTATGAGAAAATGGGGGTAATTTCCTAAGGGCAAATCCACTTTGCACTACAAGTGCAGTTTCAGTGCAGTTGCAAGTGCACTTGTAGTGAAAAGTGTCTTTGCATTTAGTAAATAACAGCCAACAGTGCTTTGTATAAGGTTACACAATCACGACATTTTCTGCACTCCACACATTTCTGTCAGGGTCAGCTAAAACAAATACAAGCAGTAAATGTCACCAAAGAAGAGCCTGGGGGGAGATGCCTGTCGAGAACTTGAGGTCCTGCAGGCTTCTCCCTGTGGCCAAATACCACAAGGTAGCGACCAACCTCTGCTCCGGAGTGATGGCTTGCCTCATGCAGGTATCCTGCCTGCTGATATAGGGGGTCAGCGAAGCCAACAAACGGTGAAATACGGGGTCCGTCATCCTGAGAAAGTTCCTGAAATCATCAGGATTATTCTCACGGATCTCACGGAGCAAAGGCATATGACAGAACTGGTCACGCTGAAGCAACCAATTCTTGGTCCATGAACTCCTCCCCACCCTGTTCATGGACTGGACTTGTGTCAAGGTCAGGACCCCAACACCAAGCCCCCGCACAGCACGAACACTACGAGGAGTACGCATACGAAACATGGCTAGAAAATGGTCGGCTGCTCAGAACGAAGTAACAGAACGCACTGAAGAACAGCAAGGCCTGTGAAGAGCGACCTGAAAAACAGCAACGAGCAGGCAAGATCACACAGAAAACTCTGATACGAACTGACTGCACGCACTGAAGAGCAGATACAAACCCACAAGCACAAACTGAACGGCAGAAAACGATCTGAAAGCCATGAGTCTGAAAAAGCGCGAATCGTCTCTCACCAAACTTTTACTAACACGAGATTAGCAAAAGGAGCCCAAAGGGTGCCGCGCTTGGTTCTGAACCGGCCTTTTCTAGTCTCGTCGTACGTGGTGTACGTCACCGCGTGGTTGTCGATCGGAAATTCTGACAACTTTGTGCGACCGTGTGTAGGCAAAACAAGTTTAAGCCAACATCCGTCGGAAAAAATCCTAGGATTTTGTTGTCGGAATGTCCGAACAAAGTCCGACCGTGTGTACGGGGCATTACAGTGTTGTGGCAATACCAACACCTAAGGCCCCAATTTCTGCAGAGTATATAGGACAGGACCCTACTTTCAAACATCCAACTTACAAACAACTCCTTCTTGCAAACGGAAGGAGACAACAGGAAGTGAGATGAAATCTACCCCTAGGAAGGGAAATTCTCTCCTCTAAGAGTTAATATGGGAAAAACGTGTCTCCTTTCCACTGATGCTTTATCACCAATCCTTGTTTCACTAAAAGCCCCAAATTGTCAAAAAACATTTGTCATTGGGACAGAAAGTGAGGTAAAATCTTCTGAAGAGGTGCACAGACAGCAAAACAAATGTCACAGGGGTGATAACCCTTCCTATGTTTTCCAAAAAGCTTAAAAATAGATTTTTTAGCTGGAGCTACACTTTAAAAAGGTACCAGTTCAAAATTACAAACAGATTCTACTTAACAACAAACCTACAGTCCCTGTCTTGTTTGCACCGCCTGTATACTGCTGTTCAGAGGGCCTGGGGCCCCACGCCTTTCCTTTTTTTAATTTGAGTGTGGGGTTCCCCTTAATATCCATAAAAGACCCAAAAGGCCTGGTAATGGACTGGAGGGGGGGTAAGCCGTAAGCAGTTTTAAATAACTTTTATTACTTTAAAAATTTAATTTTGTGCAGGGACTGTTCTAAGCACGGGAAACACACGCCACTTTACAGGCATACTATAGACACCCCCCAGGTACGATATTTAAAGGAATATTTCACTTTTTTTTCACTTTAAGCATCATTAAAATCACTGCTCTCGAAAAAACTTTTTTTTGCATTGATACATGTCCCCTGGGGCAGGACCCAGGGCCCCAAACCCTTTTTAGGACAATACCATGCAAATTAGCCTTTAAAATTAGCACTTTTGATTTTGAACGTTCAAGTCCCATAGACTTCAATGGGATTCTAATGTTTGTGCGAATTTTCGGTCCGTTCGCAGGTTCTGGTGCGAACCGAACCGGGGGGTATTCAGCTCATCTCTACTAGCCACATACAGAGGCCCAACATGCAGGGAGTACCATCAGGCGTTCTAGGTATATCAATTACATATAAAATTTCATGACAACTTATCACACTTTTGAAGACACGCCCACAAAATGACCCCATTTTGGAAAGCATACTCCCCAATGTATAATTTATGAGGCATAAAGAGTCTTTTGAATAGTTCATTTTTTTCCAGAATTTTTTTGAAAATGTGGAAAAAAAATTTAAGCGCTTTTTTTACACAAGGTTGTCAATTTATAAGATATTTCCATTACATAGAATGTACATAGAAGAAATTACCCCCAAAATGCATTCTACTACTCCTCCTAAGTATGGCATACCACACAGCCTGGCCGCACCCAGAGGCCCAACATTGAAGTAGCACCTTCCGGCGTTCTGCGAGCATACTGTAAATTACACATCTCATTTCTCAGCCACCTATTACATTTTTGAAGGCCCAGAAGCACCAGGACAAGAAAATTGCCCACAAAATGCCACTTTTTTGGAAAGAAAACACCCCAAGGTATATTCTATGAGGCCTAATGAGTCTTTTGAATTATTTTTTTCCAGAAGTATTTAGAAAATGTGAAAAAAATTGAAAAACACATTTTTGCTTTACACAAAATTGCCCATTTATAAGATATCTCCAACACACAGCATGAACATAGCAAAAATGACACCCCAAAATACATTCTGATACTCCTCCTGAGTATGGTGATTCCACATGTGTGAGACTTTTACACAGCCTGGCCACATACAGAGGTCCAACATTCAAATAGCACTTTCAAGCATTCCATATAATTTCCTGATAACCTATCATTTTCAAAGGCCCTTTATATTTCTAACACATATCATGTACATATCAAGAATTACACTCCAAAATAAATTCTATTGAGGGAAGGGTAAAGAAAAAGAAGTATTACCTGTGGTTTTAGTAGTGTCCATAGAGGAGAGAATTGGTCCAGGCAGCAGGCAGTGATGTGCTTAACGACAACAATACCAATTATCCAGGCAGCAGGCAGGACCATTGTCTATAGTCAGCACAAGGGTATCGTCAGCACAGCCAAAGCATTTGTCCATAGAAATTGTCCAGGCAGAGACGGCCAGCACAGTCATAATATTGGTCCTTGAACACTGTTACCTGCAGACACTCATTATTGTACCGATCTCCCAGGCTTCATAAAAATACTGCCTCTTGCTACAGTTAATTATTTCCATAGTCCAGGTAGAAGGCAGAGGTAAGGTCAGTTCATGCAGCAGGCAGAGGCATGATGGCAGTAAGTCAGCAGCAGGCTGTGGGCCTCACTCAGGTAAGACAGGGGTAGAGGCTTCTCCCACCCAAATCTCTTTGAAGTCTTCGGACTCCAGACCCTAAGCCTGAAATTACAAAACCTGGAGAAAACAAACAAAAAAAATGTTTTCTCCATCCGGAAAAACAATTTGGGAGCCCTTCAAATGCGAGACCCCTGTGTACTACAGTAGCAGGGCATCGACATGGGGAAAAGGTGCTTTGGGGTGGGGGCTGCAGAGCACCAACCCCCCTATGTTCAAGACACGTGGCCTGGTATGGTTCAGGAAGGGGGGTGCTCGCTCAACCCCCCTATCCTGGACTCCAGGCTGCATCCCTTGAAGAATCATGCATGTTATTCTCTACATCAATGCTGACACAATCTTCCTCCTCTTCTTCCTTCTGTGTGTTTGGTGGCCCCTCAGGAATGGTATCTGCATAAAGAAGGCCTTGAGAGGAAAGGAAGTCCTCCTCTTCCTCCCGCTGTTCTGCCTCAAGTGCCCTGCCCATGATTACACAAAAGCATGTGCTCCAGCAGGAAGACTAGAGGGACAGTGTCAATGATGCATGCATTTTTGCTGCTTACCATCCTTGTGGCCTCCTGACAGGACAGTGCACGCATATGTTATCAGTAGCCATTGCCATGGTGAAAAGAAGCCAAGCGTCCCTGACCCTGTCCTGGTGCCATACTCACACAGGTACTTATTAATGGCCCTCTGATGTGTGTGGAGCCACTGCAGCATCGCCAATGTTGAGTTCCACCTGGTGTCACAAATGAGGCGGTTGGTGGGCAGGTTGAATACCCATTGCATTTCAGCCAGCCAACCACTGGCATTGTATGACCGCCAGAAATGGCCACAGACTTTCCTGGCCTGCCTCAAAAGATCTTGTAAGCCTGAGTACCTGGTCAAAAAATGCTGCACCACCAAATTTAGGATGTGTGCCAAGCATGGAACATGTGTCAAGTGTCCCTGTCAGAGGGCGAAGAGAAGATTGGTGCCATTGTTGCATACAACCATTCCTAGCTCAAGCTGCCATGGCATCAACCACCTCTGAGCCTGCCACTGCAGAGCTGACATTATCTCTGCCCCAGTGTGGCTTTTGTCCCCTAGACAGACCAACTGAAGCGCTGCATGGCATCTTTTAGCCTGACTGCTTGCGTAGCCCTCAAGGGCTACGCAAGCAGCACTGCTGCTATGGGGCACTTAGGGAGCATTGCTGGTTCAGAGGACAATTTAGCAGAAGATGCTATAGAGGAAGAAGAAGAGGAGGGGGTGGAGCAGACAGATGTGGCAGAATTACCACCAACTTTTTGGAGGTTTGGAGGAACAAGCTCCACCACTGAACTATGTCCTGCATCCTTTCTAGATGCCAGCAGAGTTACCCAGTGCGCCGTGAAGGAAATGTAACTGTATGTAAATGTAAATTTATTTTTGAAACCTGCCACTGTGGTACAGTACATTCCACAAATTCGTGAAAGGGGGCAGAGTCTACCAGATGAAAAGGCAGCAGTTGTAGTGCTAGCAATTTGGCCAAGCTAGCATTTAGGCGCTGAGCATGTGGATGGCTGGGATTGTATTTTTTTATGTGGTTGAGCAACCGGGGTAGCAAAATTTGCCTGGTGAAAATCAACAAGGGGTGTACTTCTTGCAGATTGGGTGCAAGTACCTGTGGCACCTATTGCTATAGCTTCAGTCCTCTCAGTGCAGGTTTTTGAGAGGACTTGAGGTATAGTAGGGTTTGAGATCCCAGGTGAAGAGTAAGGAGAAGTCTGCCTTTTTTATGATTTGGGTCTTTCAGGAGCTGTTGGCAATGAACTGCATGGCAGGTCATCATATGTCTTGTCAAGCATGTGGTTCCCAAGCGGATGGTGTTATGGCCATGCTTGATCCGCTTCAGACAGAGATTGCAAACAAAAATGCTGCGGTCTGCTGCACGTGTTGAAAAAAGCCCCACACCAATGAACTTTTGGAAGTTACCACGGATTCAGCAGCCCTGCACACATGGAGCTATGTGGCATGATGCAATATGGTGGCTGCCCTCAAGCCGACCCTTGAAGGACATCCTGTCTAATTAGAGTTGTGCCTCCTCCTCCTCTCTTCTCTCATGCACCCAAGTACAGTCAGTGACCTCATCATCCCCTCCTTCCCCATCACTGGAGCAAACTTGGCAGTATTCTGCAGCTGGGGGAACATGACTGCCAGTTTTTTGTCCTGTGGCACCCCCTCTTTCAAGTGCACTTGCAGTGCTAAGTGGATTTTCCTTTAGTAAATAACCCCTATATATCTACAGTGAAAAGTGGTGGTTGCAGACATGGTGCATTCTCTGCTTGCCCTCTATTAGTGGCCTGTTAGCATCTGCCTCTCCTTGGTGGCCCTCCGGACATGATGGGGATTTATTTTCACACTGCACTACACTGTATTATATACTCTGCAATGCACTACATACTGTACACCGAATGCACTGTTGTATATACTGTACACTGCCTGAACTGTATTATATACTGTACACACTGTATTATATACTGTGTGCACCGCCTGCACTGTATTATATAATGCACTATATTGTATTCTGTACACACTGTATTATATACTGTGTAAACTGCCTGCAACTTTATTAAATACTGTACACCGCCTGCACTGTATTATATAATGTATACCACCTGCACTATATTGTATACTGTACACACTGTATTATATACTGTGTACACTGCTTGCAACTTTATTATATACTATACACTGCCTGCACTTTATTATATACTGTACACCACCTGCACTGTATTATATACTGTACACTGCCTGCACTGTATTATATTTTCTACACTGCCTACACTGTATTATATATTCTACACTGACTACACGCTCTATCCACTAACTAACCTGCCTAATCTATCTTCAGTTCTCCACTCCAACATACTACATACGGCCACCATGTAAGCAGCCTTATAAAGTGTGGGACATGGACCTAGCCCCTGAGCCATGATCATAGCTCTCACAGCACATCGCACTGTGATTGGTCAAAGCATGCAGGTCAGGTGCATGCTTTGGCCAATCAGCAGCCAATCAGCAGCCATTAATGCACTGCGATCTCGCAGTGCATTATGGGGCGCTCGTCAGCACACGAACGCGAACGTCCCATGAGCGCCCCACATGTTCCTTTTTTTCTATGAACAAATGAACACCCACTGTTTGAGTCAAACTTACATTTGACTCGAACATCAGGACCCTCCCTAGGCAAATTCTTGCTTTCATCAAGAGTACCTCTATAGGGTTATGGTGTGAAGGCGCCACTGACACCCAAAGAACAATTTCTCTGCACCTGTTACAGAAGTAGAAATCCAAAGTCTGTAGTAGAGACACCAGAATTTATCCAAGAAATCTCTAATCTTGTTTCCAGTGCACTACATTGTGGCCTCATCATACAGAATGGCTCCTCAAGCCGTTGCTTACAAAATAAAGAAAGTTTGCAGGAAAAATTTAATTTGTTTGGCTTTATAAATGCAATTTTTGCTGCAGCAGCTTCTATACACAGTACAGATGTATCACTTTACAGGTGGACTAAGGGGACCCCCCAATATTGAAAGGAATTTTTAATTTGTATACTTTCACTTTAATCAATAAATCACTGCTCATTTAAAAATTAAGTTTACAAATTTTTCATTGATGCATGTCCCCCAGGGCAGTACCCAGACCATCATAACCATTGTATACCCAATTACTTGCATATAATGGCACTTTTGATTTTTCACATTCGGGTCCCATAGACTTCAATGGGGTTCATTATTTGGTTCTGAACTTTTGCAATGTTTAAAAGTTCTGGTGCAAATTGAACAGGGGATCATTCGGCCCTCCCCTAGTCTTTTTTTCTACCACTTTACAAAACTCTGGTTTGGCCACATCTGGAATATGCCTAGTTCTGGTCACCAGTCCTCAGGAAGAATGTGCTAGAACTGTAGAGAGTCCAGAGAATTGCAACAAAGCCAATGAGGGGGTTGTCAGAGAGTGTTGATAAACCTTTTAGATGGACATCTTAGTGAATGCAATATACAAGATTATGGTAGTGGCATAAACACACACACAGGTTAAACTGGATGGACTGGTGTCTTCATTCAACCTTATCAAATATGTAGCTATGTAGCTACGTTTATGTGTTAAGCCTGGTTTGTGGCAAAACAATTAAAACACATTTTTGGGGTACAAAGTACAGCAAGTAGGCTTAGATCATGTTTAACAATGTCACTTTAAAATACCATTGGCAGTGAAAAGTTATGTGTATTGAATCCTTGGGGTTGATTTACTAAAACTGGAGAGTGCAAAGTCTGGTGCAGTTCTGCAAGTAAACCAATCAGCTTCCAGGTTTTACTGTCAAGCTGAAGTTAGAAGCTGATTGGCTACCATGCACAGCTGCACCAGATTTTTCACTCTCCAGTCTTAGTAAATCAACCCCAATGTGTCCTTCTGCGTGCTCCAGGTCCTTCACAATACCATCAACGATCTGGCTTTCTAGAACAGAATGTGGATCTCCTGCTCTTCATTTAACCTTTTTGGGTGCCAAACTATTAACTTAACCTTTCTTGCCATCCCACTGCATATATACATCCTGGTGAGACAAGTGTCGTTCTGGGATGATGTACCCACATGGCCTCCTAATTTGGGCATTCCTAGCGATCACAGTTAGCAGTAGTAAACAATGTCTGTCAATCATGGTTGGTCACAGCAATCACATGATACAAGTCAAATCACAGCAACAATGTACTATGTGATAGCTGTAACCAATCACAGCTATCACAGTAGTAAACAATGGCATTGTGAATGAGGCCAAACAATTAGAAATGATTGCTTATACAGTGATCATGATTGAAAATGTATCACAAATGTAGTATCCCCATACTCAGGAGGTATAGAAGACTGCTTACATATATACTTGGTAATCTGCGTTTATACCCCATGTCCTGCAAACTGAAAATTGACTGACTGCTTACATATATACTTGGTAATCTGCATTTATACCCCATGTACTGCAAACTGAAAATTGACTGATTGCTTACATATATACTTGGTAAATCTGTTTGTCACCGCTGTTTCAACTCCATCTGTAGCCATGTTCACATTATTTCAATGTTTATTTAGCTATTAAGTCTTACCTAAATTATGGGCTCCCTTTTCTTTACAATTTTGGCCTCTTGGTCGTCCTGCAATTTGATTGTGATGTGAAAGCTTTGCTCTATTAGCTGTGTGCCTTTATATCACCTCCTAATTGATTAATTGCCAGATTCCATCCACACCCAACACAGTATATAACAAAGCTTTCCTAACGGGGGAACACATACAGGGGGCTGCACATACAGGAGGTTCTTCCAAAGAAGTGGGGTTCTTTAAATAAGTGGCACTTCTGCTCTTGCACTTCATCGATTTGCACAAAGCAAACTGCAAAAGACGGCAGGTAACCCCAGTTTCAAATTATCTCTCCTTCCTCTTTGAAACATGCACTCTTTACCTATCCTCCTTTTCACAATTGCTGCCTCTCTCCTCAAACTCTCTTTTCTTCACCCCTCTGCTCCACCCCACAATCTGTACATATCACCCTCACTTCTCCCCTCCCCCTATTACTGCACTCATCACCTCTTTCTAAGCCCACTTGCTAACAACCCCCCAGGACACTGAAGCATGTCCCGTCATACAAATCACATTCTCATACTATCTCCCTTACTCTTCTGCTTCTCCTAATCGCTGTAGATATTTCCCCAAACCCTGGGCCTCCCTGTACCCAACACACCCATCACCATCACCCTACACCATCTGACAGTAGTCGCAATCTACGCAATTTAGTCTCCATTCCTCTTCTTCCCAACACCAGCTTCTCTCTCTCCTGCACCCTCTGGAACGCCCGCTCTGTCTGCAACAAACTCACTGCTGTTCATTACCTCTTTGTCACTAATTCCTTTAATCTACTTGCTCTCACCGAAATCTGGCTCCACGAATATGACACCCCTTCTCCTGCTTCCCTATCCCAGGGTGGCCTTCACTGGACTCACTCCCCCAGGCCTAATGGATGCAAAGGAGGTGGAGTGAGATTCCTCCTATCCCCCCAGGACACCTTCCAGGTTATTCATTCTCCTCCCTCTTTTTCCCTCTCATCATTCGAAGCCCACTGTATACGTCTATTCTCTCCTACTTCCCTAAGAATTGCTGTGATCTACCGGCCCCCTGGACCATTATCGATTTTCCTTGATGAGTTCTCTGCCTGGCTACTCTACTTCCTCTCTTCGGAAATTCCCACAATCCTTCTTGGCGATTTCAACATCCCTGCTAATACAAACACTCCTGCTACTTCTAAACTTCTTAGTCTAACCTCTTCATTTGACCTGAAGCAATGGGTACAGGCTTCTACTCACTCTGATGGCAATACCCTTGACCTTGTATTCTCCTACCTATGCACTCCATGCAACTTCTCAAACAATCCTTTTCCTCTCTCTGACCATCACCTTATTAGTTTCTCTCTCCCCCTGTCTTCCATCACCTTTCCCTCCAATCGCCTAACCATCACCCGTAGAAACTTTTGCAACTTCAACTCCTCTCTCCTCTATTCTGCTACTGACCACCTCTATGACAAAATCTCTCCCCTGTCCTGCCCCAACCAAGCCACGTCCATCTACAACAAATCCCTGTCCTTCACCCTGGACAAGCTCGCTCCCCTCACTACACGCAGAATCAGGCCTCGACCCCTACAACCCTGGCAAACAGATGACACTAAAATTCTCAAAAAACGCTGTTGCGCTCTTGAGCGTTTGTGGCACAAGACTAAGTCTCTCAAAGACTTCAACCAATACAAATCTGCCCTCCAAAAATACTATTATTTCCTCCACACTGCCAAGCAAACCTATTTTACAACTCTTATTAACACCTTTTTATCCAGTCCCCGTAAACTCTTCTCTACCTTTAACTCTCTACTTTGTCCTCCACCACCTCCACCCACTGACTTACTCACTGCCCAGGAGATCGCTAATCACTTAAAAAACAAGATTGATACAATCCGTGTGAAATCTCCACTCTACAGGTATCTCCCCCAGCTAAGACCCCATGTCAACAGGTGCAACTGACACTCCCCCTATTCAAATCTGCTACTACAGACGAAGTTGATAAACTCCTTTCTATCGTTCACCTAACCACCTGTCCCCTGGACCCTATTCCCTCTCAAATGCTACAGTCGCCCTCTGACCCCATCCTACACTCCCTAACCCACATCTTCAATCTCTCCCTCACCTCTGGCATCTTCCCCAATGCTCTAAAACATGCACTGGTCACTCCCATACTTAAAAAGCCATCCTTGGACCCTACCAATCTTAACAACCTATGCCCTATCTCCTCGCTCCCCTTTTCCTCTAAAATACTTGAGCACCTGGTTTACAACTAGGGATGAGCTTCGTGTTCGAGTCGAACCCATGTTCGACTCGAACATCGGCTGTTCGATCGTTCGCCGAATTGCGAACGTTATGGGCCGTTCGCGCTAAATTCGTGTGGCGCGTCACGGCCCATAATTCACTGCGGCATCGCAGTGCATTGCTGGCTGATGATTGGCCAAGCATGCACTATGACCCGCATGCTTGGCCAATCACAGCGCCGTCAGTAGAGAGAGCTGTAATTGGCCAAAGCCAGGGTGGCTTTGGCCAATTATGGCTCAGGGGATTTAGTACACACCCCACACTATATAAGGCCGCCTGCACGGCGGCCCTGTATAGTGTGTGTTCAGGTGTGCTGAGAGATAGAGAGAGAGAGAGACAGTGTCATTTGATTTGAGTTAGATAGATTAGGCAGAACAGTCAGTCAGTTAGCTGCACTTACAGTGTATTGTGTATATATATGCATCCCAGGTGTTGCATATATATATATACACTGTATTCAGTTTAGCTAGATCCGTTCCTGTTATCTTCTATCTAGACTATTTACATTTAATGCAGTGCGTCCTGCTCACAGTGTTCAGCTAGATCCGTTCCTGCTATTTACATTTAGTGCAGTGCGTCCTGCTCACAGTGTTCAGCTAGATCCGTTCCTGCAATTTACATTTAGTGCAGTGCGTCCTGCTCACAGTGTTCAGCTAGATCCGTTCCTGCTATTTACATTTAGTGCAGTGCGTCCTGCTCACAGTGTTCAGCTAGATCCGTTCCTGTTATTTACATTTAGTGCAGTGCGTCCTGCTCACAGTGTTCAGCTAGATCCGTTCCTGCTATTTACATTTAGTGCAGTGCGTCCTGCTCACAGTGTTCAGCTAGATCCGTTCCTGCTATTTACATTTAGTGCAGTGCGTCCTGCTCACAGTGTTCAGCTAGATCCGTTCCTGCTATTTACATTTAGTGCAGTGCGTCCTGCTCACAGTGTTCAGCTAGATCCGTTCCTGTTATCTTCTAGACTATTTACATTTAGTGCAGTGCGTCCTGCTCACAGTGTTCAGCTAGATCCGTTCCTGCAATTTACATTTAGTGCAGTGCGTCCTGCTCACAGTGTTCAGCTAGATCCGTTCCTGCTATTTACATTTAGTGCAGTGCGTCCTGCTCACAGTGTTCAGCTAGATCCGTTCCTGCTATTTACATTTAGTGCAGTGCGTCCTGCTCACAGTGTTCAGCTAGATCCGTTCCTGCTATTTACATTTAGTGCAGTGCGTCCTGCTCACAGTGTTCAGCTAGATCCGTTCCTGTTATCTTCTAGACTATTTACATTTAGTGCAGTGCGTCCTGCTCACAGTGTTCAGCTAGATCCGTTCCTGCAATTTACATTTAGTGCAGTGCGTCCTGCTCACAGTGTTCAGCTAGATCCGTTCCTGCTATTTACATTTAGTGCAGTGCGTCCTGCTCACAGTGTTCAGCTAGATCCGTTCCTGCTATTTACATTTAGTGCAGTGCGTCCTGCTCACAGTGTTCAGCTAGATCCGTTCCTGTTATTTACATTTAGTGCAGTGCGTCCTGCTCACAGTGTTCAGCTAGATCCGTTCCTGCTATTTACATTTAGTGCAGTGCGTCCTGCTCACAGTGTTCAGCTAGATCCGTTCCTGCTATTTACATTTAGTGCAGTGCGTCCTGCTCACAGTGTTCAGCTAGATCCGTTCCTGCTATTTACATTTAGTGCAGTGCGTCCTGCTCACAGTGTTCAGCTAGATCCGTTCCTGTTATCTTCCTACTGACAGGCAGGCTTGTCTGGTTACAGTATATAAAGCTACCTGAAGAAAATTACAGGTGTTCTATTTGATCCTATTAGTACCACGGTCAGGCAGCTAGACTATTTACATTTAGTACAGTGCGTCCTGCTCACAGTGTTCAGCTAGATCCGTTCCTGTTATCTTCCTACTGACAGGCAGGCTTGTCTGGTTACAGTATATAAAGCTACCTGAAGAAAATTACAGGTGTTCTATTTGATCCTATTAGTACCACGGTCAGGCAGCTAGACTATTTACATTTAGTACAGTGCGTCCTGCTCACAGTGTACAGCTAGATCCGTTCCTGTTATCTTCCTACTGACAGGCAGGCTTGTCTGGTTACAGTATATAAAGCTACCTGAAGAAAATTACAGGTGTTCTATTTGATCCTATTAGTACCACGGTCAGGCAGCTAGACTATTTACATTTAGTACAGTGCGTCCTGCTCACAGTGTTCAGCTAGATCCGTTCCTGTTATCTTCCTACTGACAGGCAGGCTTGTCTGGTTACAGTATATAAAGCTACTTGAAGAAAATTACAGGTGTTCTATCCCAGCTTAGTGCAGCTACAGGCCATTAGTATGTCTGGAAGGCCAAGAAGGAGAGGCAGACAGTCACAAGCCAATAAGAGAGGGCAAGCAGGCTCTGTGTCTAGTGCTGGTCGTGGAGACGGTGCATCCTCATCAGCACGTGGCCATGGGACACGCTTGGCCTTTTTTTCGGCAGCTGGCCGTGTTGAGCCGCAACATGCGGAAGACTTGGTCGAGTGGATGACCAAGCCGTCCTCATCCTCCTCATCCTCTCTCACCCATGCCCAGGGTGCTTTGTCTGGCAAAGCAGCGGCCTCTTCCCTCAGCTCAATGTCATCAGTGACTCCTTCCCTAGCTCCACCATGTCCTCATGAGGATTCCCTCGAACTGTTTGACCACAGTGTTGGGTACATGCTCCAGGAGGATGCCCAGCGTTTGGAAGGCTCTGATGACGATACTGAGCTCGATGAAGGCAGTAACATGAGCACGGACAGAGGGGGTGCCCAAGAAGGACAGGAATCTGGCAGTCATGCTCCCCCTGCTGCAGCATACTGCCAGGTTTGCTCCAGTGATGAGGAGGGAGGGGATGATGAGGTCACTGACTCAACGTGGGTGCCTGATAGGAGAGAGGAGGAGGAGGAGGAGGAGGAGGAGGAGGAGGAGGCGGCGGCACATCACCAACGAGGCAGGATGCCCTCCAGGGGCCAGCCTAAGGGCAGCACATTGACTGCATCACACCCCAAAGCTCCACATGTGCAGGGCGCTGCAGTCTCTGCGCGTTATTCAAAAAGTTCTTTGGTGTGGGCCTTTTTTGAGACGAGTGCATCAGATCGCACCGCTGCTATTTGCAACATATGTCTCAAGCGTATCTCGCGTGGCCAAAACATCTCCCGCTTGGGTACCACATGCTTGACCAGACATATGTTGACCTGCCATGCAGTTCGTTGGCAAGCGTATCTAAAAGACCCACACCAAAGAACAAAGAGGATCTCTCCTTGCTCCTCATCAGCTGAGATTTCCAACCCCACTAGACCTTCAGTCCTCTCTGAGACCTGCAGTGAGAGGAATGAAGGTGTAGAATTAGGTGTGTCACAGCCAAGTACTTGTGGGCAATCTGCTTTTGGTACACCGACGTCAGATTGTACCAGGCAAATTTCCCTGCCCCAGCTGCTGCACCGCCGAAAGAAGTTTGCTCCCAGCCATCCACATGCCCAGCGGTTGAATGCTAGCTTGGCAAAATTGCTAGCACTTCAACTGCTGCCTTTTCAGTTGGTAGACTCTGCCCCCTTCCGTGAGTTTGTGGAATGTGCGGTTCCTCAGTGGCAGGTACCCAAACGCCACTTTTTCTCACGGAAGGCGATTCCGGCTCTCTACCGGCATGTGGAAGGCAATGTCCATGCCTCGCTGGACAGGGCGGTCAGCGGTAAGGTGCATATTACCGCTGACTCATGGTCCAGCAGGCATGGACAGGGACGTTACCTAAGTTTCACGGCGCATTGGGTGACTCTGCTGGCAGCTGGGAAGGATGCAGGACAAGGTGCAGTAGTGTTGGAGGTTGTTCCGCCACCACGCCTCCAAAATGCTGATTGTGACACACCTCTCTCCTCCACCCCCTCCTCTTCTTCTTCCTCTATGGCCTCTTCCTCGGAACCAGCGGTGCTCCGTAGGCGTTCAAGGGGCTACGCAAGTACGCAGGCCAAAAGATGCCATGCGGTGCTTGAGCTGGTGTGCTTGGGGGACAGGAGCCACACTGGGGCAGAGGTTTTGTCAGCTCTGCAGGGGCAGGTTCAGAGGTGGTTGACGCCACGCCAACTTAAGGCAGGAATGGTGGTTTGCGACAATGGCACCAACCTCCTCTCTGCCCTCCGACAGGGACAAATGACCCATGTGCCCTGTTTGGCTCACGTCCTTAACTTGGTGGTGCAGCGGTTCTTGGGCAGGTACCCGGGCTTACAGGATGTCCTGAGGCAGGCCAGGAAAGTCTGTGTGCATTTCCGCCGGTCATATAATGCCAGTGCTCGGCTGACGGACCTCCAAAAGGAGTTTAACCTGCCCAAGAACCGCCTAATCTGTGACATGCCCACCAGGTGGAACTCAACGTTGGCCATGCTGCAGCGGCTGCACACGCAGCAGAGGGCCATCAATGAGTACCTGTGCGACTATGGCACCAGGACAGGGTCAGGGGAGCTTGGTTTTTTTTCCCCACGCCAGTGGGCCATGATCAGGGATGCATGCACTGTCCTGTCACCATTCGAGGAGGCCACGAGGATGGTGAGCAGTGACAGTGCATGCATCAGTGACACTGTCCCCCTTGTCCACCTGTTGGAGCACACGCTGCGTGGAATAATGGACAGGGCACTTGAGGCAGAACAGAGGCAGGAAGAGGAGGACTTCCTTAGCTCTCAAGGCCCCCTTTATCCAGACAGTGTTCCTGCGTGCCCGCCGATCACACAGGAAGAGGACGAGGAGGAAGAGGAGGAGGAGGAAGATTGTGTCAGTATGGAGGTGGAGCCTGGCACTCAGCATCAGCAGCAGTCTTTAAGGGATCAGTCCCAAGAAACACATGGACTTGTACGTGGCTGGGAGGAGGTGGCTGCGGACCATGTCGTTCTTAGTGACCCAGAGGACTCCGGACCGAATGCCTCAGCAAACCTACGCTGCATGGCCTCCCTGATCCGGCAAAGCCTGCGTAAGGATCCTCGTATTCGTGGTATCAAGGAGAAGGACCAATACTGGCTGGCAACCCTCCTTGATCCACGTTACAAGGGTAAGGTTGCGGACCTTATCTTGCCATCGCAGAGGGAGCAGAGGATGAAACATCTTCGGGAGGCCTTGCAGAAAGGTCTGTGCAACGCGTTCCCAGAGACTGGGAGGTTACAAACTCCTGTTTCTGGACAACGTGTTGCTGAGGCTTCGGTCAGTCAAAGAAGGAGCGGTGGAGAAGGTGGCCGTCTGACCGATGCGTTCAGACAATTTTTTGGTCCGCAGCCCCAAGGTATGATCGGTTCCAGCAACCATCGCCAGCGTCTGTTTTATATGGTGCAGGAATACCTAGGGGCAAGATCAGACTTGGACACCTTTCCCACCGAAAATCCTCTGGGTTACTGGGTCTTGAGGATGGATCACTGGCCAGAGCTTGCACAGTATGCAATTGAGCTACTGGCCTGTCCTGCATCCAGCGTTCTTTCGGAACGCACATTCAGTGCTGCTGGAGGCGTGGTAACCGATCACAGGGTGCGTCTGTCCACCGACTCGGTCGATCGGCTGACCTTCATAAAAATGAATGAGTCTTGGATCACCACCAGCTACCAAGCACCTGATGCTGATGTAACCGAATAATTTTTTTTGAAATCTCAGATCCCTTCAAAGACTGCCTATGCTGATGCTGAGTGACTATCCCTGAGTAATTATCCTCTTCCTCCTCAATCATCACGCTGATAGCTTGTAAGAACATTTTTGGTTCTGGGCGCCACCACCAGTGCCTAAGGCCCAATTTTTCAGCCCCTGTTTAACAGGGGCGTGTAATTACAATTTTTGATGTAATACTTTGCAGCAGGGCTCGTTCCTGCATTCCAACTAGAGTGTCTGTGAGGGGTTGCAGTGTTGTGGCACCAGCACCAGTGCCTAAGGCCCAATTTTTCTGCCCCTGTCTAACAGGGGCGTGTAATTACAATTTTTGAAGCAATACTTTGCAGCAGGGCTCGTTCCTGCGTTCCAACTAGAGTGTCTGTGAGGGGTTGCAGTGTTGTGGCACCAGCACCAGTGCCTAAGGCCCAATTTTTCTGCCCCTGTCTAACAGGGGCGTGTAATTACAATTTTTGAAGCAATACTTTGCAGCAGGGCTCATTCCTGCGTTCCAACTAGAGTGTCTGTGAGGGGTTGCAGTGTTGTGGCACCAGCACCAGTGCCTAAGGCCTAATTTTTCAGCTCCTGTTCAACAGGGGCATGTAATTACAATTCTTGATCTAATATTTCACAGCAGGGCCCTGTGAGGGCTTACAGTGTTGTGGCCACAGCAATACCTAAGGCCCAAATTTCTGCTGAGTATATAGGGCAGGACCCTACTTTCAAACATCTAAATTACAAATGACTCCTACTTGCAAACGGAAGGAGACAACAGGAAGTGAGATGAAATCTACCCCTAGGAAGGGAAATTCTCTCCTGTAAGAGTTAATATGGGAAAACAATTTCTCCTTTCCACTGATGCTTTCCAATCCTTGTTCCACAAAAAAACCCAAATTTTCAAAAAACATTTTTCATTGGGACAAAAAAGTGAGGTGAAATCTTCTGAAGAGGAGGAAAGACAGCAAAACAAATGTCACAGGGGTGATAACCCTTCCCTATGTTTTCCAAAAAGCTTAGAAAAGATTTTTTGGCTGGAGCTAAACACGTTAAAAATGTTCAAAATTACAAACAGATTCTACTTAACAACAAACCTACAGTCCCTGTCTTGTTTGCACTGCTGTTCAGAGTATATAGGGCCTGGTGGCCCCACACCTTTCCTTATTTTAATTTGGGTGCGGGGTTCCCCTTAATATCCATACAAGACCCAAAGGGCCTGGTAATGGACTGGGGGGTACCCATGCCGTTTGTCTCACTGATTTTCATCCATATTGCCATGACCCGACATGACATTAAACCCGCAAGCAGTTTTAAATGAGATTTTTTCCTTTAAAAATGACATTTGGTGCAGGGACTGTTCTAAACATGGGAAACACGCGTCACTTTACAGGCATACTATAGACACCCCCCAGGTACGATATTTAAAGGAATATTTCACTTTTTTTTTTTACTTTAAGCATCATTAAAATCACTGCTCCCGAAAAAACGGCCGTTTTTAAAAGTTTTTTTTGCATTGATACATGTCCCCTGGGGTAGGACCCGGGTCCCCAAACCCTTTTTAGGACAATACCATGCAAATTAGCCTTTAAAATGAGCACTTTTGATTTCGAACGTTCGAGTCCCATAGACGTCAATGGGGTTCTAACGTTCGTGCGAACTTTCGGTCCGTTCGCGGGTTCTGGTGCGAACCGAACCAGGGGGTGTTCGGCTCATCCCTATTTACAACCAAATGAGTGACCACCTCATTAAAAACAACCTTCTTGATCCACTTCAATCTGGATTTTGCCCTCAACACTCCACAGAAACTGCTCTTTTAAAACTCACAAATGACCTACTAACTGCAAAAACCAACGGACACTATTCTGTACTCCTACTTCTGGATCTTTCAGCTGCCTTTGACACGGTTGACCACCCCCTCCTCCTCAAAAAACTTTACTCCCTCATTCTCTGTGACTGTGCTCTTCAGTGGCTCTCATCCTACCTATCCCAATGCACCTTCAGTGTCACTTACAATTTTACTTCCTCCACTCCTCTTCCCTTCTCTGTCGGGATTCCCCAAGGTTCTGTTCTTGGACCTCTTTTATTTTCAATCTACACCTCTTCCCTGGGTCAGCTGATAGCCTCTCATGGCTTTCAATATCATTTCTATGCTGACGACACACAAATCTATCTCTCCACCCCTCAACTCACTCCATCAGTCTCCTCACGCATCACTAACTTACTAACCGACACATCTGTATGGATGTCACACTACTTCCTCAAACTCAACTTGTCCAAAACCGAGCTTATAATATTTCCTCCCCCATGTGCCTCTTCCCCTGACTTCTCTGTCAAGAGCAATGGCAAAACCATCCACCCGTCCCCACATGTCAGGGTGCTAGGTGTTATCCTGGACTCTGAACTCTCCTTTCGGCCCCACATCCAATCACTTTCCAAAGCTTGCCGCCTCAACCTCCGTAACATCTCTAAACTATGTCCCTTTCTAACCAATGAAACCACAAAGCTCCTGATTCACTCCCTGGTAGGGATGAGCCGAACACCCCCCTGTTCGGTTCGCACCAGAACATGCAACAGGAAAAAAGTTCGTTCGAACACGCGAACACCGTTAAAGTCTATGGGACACGAACATGAATAATCAAAAGTGCTAATTTTAAAGGCTAATATGCAAGTTATTGTCATAAAAAGTGTTTGGGGACCTGGGTCCTGCCCCAGGGGACATGGATCAATGCAAAAAAAAGTTTTAAAAACGGACGTTTTTTCAGGAGCAGTGATTTTAATAATGCTTCAAGTCAAACAATAAAAGTGTAATATCCCTTTAAATTTCGTACCTGGGGGGTGTCTATAGTATGCCTGTAAAGGGGCGCATGTTTCCTGTGTTTAGAACGGTCTGACAGCAAAATGACATTTTGAAGGAAAAAACTCATTTAAAACTACCCGCGGCTATTGCATTGCCGACAATACACATAGAAGTTCATTGATAAAAACGGCATGGGAATTCCCCAAAGGGGAACCCCGAACCAAAATTTAAAAAAAAAAATGATGTGGGAGTCCCCCTAAATTCCATACCAGGCCCTTCAGGTCTGGTATGGATATTAAGGGGAACCCCGGCCAAAATTAAAAAAAAAAAATGACGTGGGGTTCCCCCTAAATTCCATACCAGACCCTTCAGGTCTGGTATGGATTTTAAGGGGAACCCCGCGTCAAAAAAAAAAAAAAAAACGGCGTGGGGTCCCCCCAAAAATCCATACCAGACCCTTATCCGAGCACGCAACCTGGCAGGCCTCAGGAAAAGAGGGGGGGACGAGAGTGCGGCCCCCCCCTCCTGAACCGTACCAGGCCACATGCCCTCAACATTGGGAGGGTGCTTTGGGGTAGCCCCCCAAAACACCTTGTCCCCATGTTGATGAGGACAAGGGCCTCATCCCCACAACCCTGGCCGGTGGTTGTGGGGGTCTGCGGGCGGGGGGCTTATCGGAATCTGGAAGCCCCCTTTAACAAGGGGACCCCCAGATCCCGGCCCCCCCCCTGTGTGAAATGGTAAGGGGGTAGTACCCCTACCATTTCACTAAAAAACTGTCAAAAATGTTAAAAATGACAAGAGACAGTTTTTGACAATTCCTTTATTTAAATACTAATTCTTTCTTCTATCTTCCTTCATCTTCTGGTTCTTCTGGTTCTTCTGGCTCTTCTGGTTCTTCCTCCGGCGTTCTCGTCCAGCATCTCCTCCGCGGCATCTTCTATCTTCTTCTCCTCGGGCCGCTCCGCACCCATGGCATGGGGGGAGGCTCCCGCTCTTCTCTTCTTCTTCATCTTCTTCTCTTCTTCTCTTCTTCATTTTCTTCTCCGGGCCGCTCCGCATCCATGCTGGTATGGAGGGAGGCTCCCGCTGTGTGACGGCGCTCCTCGTCTGACAGTTCTTTAATAACAGGGGGCGGGGCCACCCGGTGACCCCGCCCCCCTCTGATGCACGGGACATGACGGGACTTCCCTGTGGCATTCCCCGTGACGTCACAGGGAAGTCCCGTCAAGTCACCATGCGTCAGAGGGGGGCGGGGTCACCGGGTGGCCCCGCACCCCGTTATTTAAGAACTGTCAGACGAGGAGCGCCGTCACACAGCGGGAGCCTCCCGCCATGCTAGCATGTGTGAGGAGCGGCCCGGAGAAGAAAATGAAGAAGAGAAGAAAAGAAGAAGAGAAGAAGATGAAGAAGAAGAGAAGAGCGGGAGCCTCCCCCCATGCCATGGGTGCGGAGCGGCCCGAGGAGAAGAAGATAGAAGATGCCGCGGAGGAGATGCTGGACGAGAACGCCGGAGGAAGAACCAGAAGAGCCAGAAGAACCAGAAGAACCAGAAGATGAAGGAAGATAGAAGAAAGAATTAGTATTTAAATAAAGGAATTGTCAAAAACTGTCTCTTGTCATTTTTAACATTTTTGACAGTTTTTTAGTGAAATGGTAGGGGTACTACCCCCTTACCATTTCACACAGGGGGGGGCCGGGATCTGGGGGTCCCCTTGTTAAAGGGGGCTTCCAGATTCCGATAAGCCCCCCGCCCGCAGACCCCCACAACCACCGGCCAGGGTTGTGGGGATGAGGCCCTTGTCCTCATCAACATGAGGACAAGGTGTTTTGGGGGGCTACCCCAAAGCACCCTCCCAATGTTGAGGGCATGTGGCCTGGTACGGTTCAGGAGGGGGCCGCACTCTCGTCCCCCCCTCTTTCCCTGCGGCCTGCCACGTTGCGTGCTCAGATAAGGGTCTGGTATGGATTTTTGGGGGGACCCCACGTCGTTTTTTTTTTTTTTTTTGGCGCGGGGTTCCCCTTAAAATCCATACCAGACCTGAAGGGTCTGGTATGGAATTTAGGGGAAACCCCACGTCATTTTTTTTTTAAAATTTTGGCCGGGGTTCCCCTTAATATCCATACCAGACCTGAAGGGTCTGGTATGGAATTTAGGGGGACTCCCACGTCATTTTTTTTTTTTCAATTTTGGTTCGGGGTTCCCCTTTGGGGAATTCCCATGCCGTTTTTATCAATGAACTTCTATGTGTATTGTCGGCAATGCAATAGCCGCGGGTAGTTTTAAATGAGTTTTTTCCTTCAAAATGTCATTTTGCTGTCAGACTGTTCTAAACACATGAAACATGTGCCCCTTTACAGGCATACTATAGACACCCCCCAGGTACGAAATTTAAAGGGATATTACACTTTTATTGTTTGACTTTAAGCATTATTAAAATCACTGCTCCTGAAAAAACGGCCGTTTTTAAAAGTTTTTTTTGCATTGATCCATGTCCCCTGGGGCAGGACCTGGGTCCCCAAACACTTTTTATGACAATAACTTGCATATTAGCCTTTAAAATTAGCACTTTTGATTTCTCCCATAGACTTTTAAAGGGTGTTCCGCGGCATTCGAATTTGCCGCGAACACCCCAAATTGTTCGCTGTTCGGCGAACTTGCGAACAGCCAATGTTCGAGTCGAACATGAGTTCGACTCAAACTCGAAGCTCATCCCTACTCCCTGGTTATCTCTTGCCTCGACAATTGCAACTCCCTCCTTATTGGATTACCTTTAAATAGACTATCCCCCTTCAGTCCATCATGAATGCTGCTGCCAGACTCATCCACCTTACAAACCGCTCAGTGTCTGCTACCCCCTCTCTGCCAATCCCTCCATTGGCTACCACTCACCCAATGAATTAAATTCAAAATACTAACAATAAGTTACAAAGCCATCCACAACTCTGCCCCCAGCTACATCACTAACCTAGTCTCAAAATACCAACCTAATCGCCACCTCCATTCCTCCCAAGACCTTCTGCTCTCTAACATCCTCATCACCTCCTCCCATATCCGCCTCTAGGACTTCTCCCGAGCCTCGCCCACCCTCTGGAATTCCCTACCCCAATCTGTCAAACTGTCTCCAAATTTATCCACCTTTAGGCGATTGCTGAAAACTTTCCTCTTCAGAGAAGCCTATCCTGCCTCCATCTAACAACTGCACTATTTTCTCCATTAGCTCATCCCCCACAGCTATTACCCTTTTGTATAACTTGACCCTCCCTCCTAGATTGTAAGCTCTAACGAGCAGGGCCCTCTGATTCCTCCTGTATTGAATTGTATTGTACTTGTATTGTCTGCCCTAATGTTGTAAAGTGCTGCGTAAACTGTCAGCGCTATATAAATCCTGTATAATAATAATAATAATAATAATAATAATAAGCCTGACAGCATGGGCATGCGGTCGCCCCTCCTTGTAAATAATAAAAATAAAAAAACACAAACACAAATATATATATATATATATATATATATATATATATATATTAGGGGGACCCTTTAAGAAATTTTAAATGGGATTGGGGGTGGGAAAACATGGTCACATAACATTTGCGAATGTTCTGAAAAGGAACCATATTATATATAGGACCCTCTTACAGGAATATTCCCGCCAGTGTCAGCTAGTCAGCGTAGATGCAACAATCTCCTCAGAAGGGCTGTAATACTTTTAAGTTGCAGCCAACCTGACTATGAAATACCTAATGCGGCAAGTGCTGGAGCGAGCGGGGGACAGCGGATGGGAAGACTGGCTCAGGAGGTGCCTCGCCATGGCTGAATAGGATAATAAGCATAGGGGAGAAGAAAGGGAACAACTGGTGCAGAGAGCAGTGGACGTGCCCAGTATTTCCCAGGGGGGCAGAGGCAGACCAGCCACAAGAAGCCTGCAGCAGTGCCAGCATGGCCCGCCGACATGGCTGCCCATTACCCCGGAGTGAGAAGGTAGCATGGCGGGGCAGGAAGAGGCAGATACTAACAAGGAGCGGAGAGTCAGTCTAAAGGAGAAGAAGAAGAGGAGGGTTAAGTCTCCATCGCTGCCCAGAGGCGGGGGTGGGCAGGCGGGAGGAGCGGCATCAAGGAGAAGGATGGATGTGGCATCAGAGGTAGGTGGTTCAGATCGGCAAGCTCTGCCCAGCACTTTACCAACTCAGCACGGAGCTCCAGGCTGTGCAAATGTTACAGACATCCCACTGCTATCCACTGGAGGCAACAGAGAGCAGCACAATGCTGCTTCAGCTCTATCCAATGCTCCAGCGCCACCTGGTGGTCTAGGTGAGTTAGCAAATACAGCTGACAGCATTAATACATCAGTAAATGACAGCAGTAATTATGGAAGTGTCTGGTCTCATGAAGGAAGAAATACTGTATAAGCTGAGGCGTGTTTTAAAGAAACTTGCCATGTGAGATCTTGCCATTAGGATATCACCTTTCTCCTCAGACCAAAGATAACATTTGGAAAGGTCAATTTGTGGAGATTTTGTCCTTACTTCCATCTGCAAAGGAGTATATCAACAGAGCTGACAAGAAAATCAGATGAAAAATCTGAGGATAGGAAAATGCCAGTGGCAAGGTCTTTTAATAACCGATTGCAGTCATTTGCCATATACGCTAGTGTGTTAGGTGCAAAACACCGGATATTGAAGTGGGCTTTTTCCACATATGGAACATGTGCTAGAGACCTATAAGAGTTCCGGAGGACTAGGATGGCTCCAAGATGAAACATTTAGACAAAAGCTATCAATATATCCATCACTAAAGTGGGGTAATAAAGACGTTGGGTTGTGGCTTAACCTGATAGTGCCACAGAAAACATGTTACACCAGGCAGCAGCCACAATCTACTGTGTCCCCTTATAAAAGAGGATATTGCTTCGCATACAATGAGAAACAGTGTAAATGGGGGGGTTCTTGCAAATACAGGCATGAATGCTCACTGTTCAGGACACCACCCTTTACTCAGGTGTTTCAAAAGAAATACCAATTTTCAAGGCTCCCAGAGAGATAATGATACAAAAAGCATACACACCAGTGAAACTAACAAGTATGCAGCAATGGTTCAAAATATATCCAGACCAGGAAACAGACGAGTTTTTAATTGAAGGTTTCTCCAAAGGTTTCCCTTTGCCAGTATTTCAGGGTGAGGGGTGCAATTTGGTTAAAAATTTAAAGTCAGTGGCTAATTATGCACATGTAGATAGAGTGAAGTTAGTTAAAAAAATCAAAGAGGTTAGACTAGCAGGTCCATTTAGCTCACCGTCTTTTGCACATTTTAGAATATCTCCGTTAGGGATTATACCCAAGAAGGAGCCAAATTCTTTTTGCCTAAAACACCACCTATTTTTCCCTAAGGGCACCTCTTTAAATGATGAAATAGATGCTAGCATATCATCCGTATTTTATTGCATGTTTCAGGATGCTATTCAGCAGTTCAGGAGATCTTTTAAAGGGGCGCTGCTTGCAAGAGCGGACATAAAGGCTGCTTTTAGGTTACTACCTATTGATCCATTGACATTCAATTCTTTAGGTATGTATTTTGAAGGCAACTATTATTTTGATATGTGCCTCCCTATGGGATGTTCCATATCCTGTGCCTATTTTGAAAAATTTGCATCCTTTCTCCAATGGGTAGTTGCTTTTGAAGCTGGTTATCATGGTATATTACACTACCTTGATGACTTCTTATTCATTGGACTGGCTCATTCCCCTCTTTGTTTATTTATGCTCCAACTGTTTAGTGCAGTCTCTCAGCATTTTGGTATTCCATTAGCTAGCAAAAAAACTGTTTTTCCATCCTCATCCATAGAATTCTTAGGTATCAAGATATACACTGAGATATTTGAATTTCAGTTACCTGAGTCAAAAATTAACAAAATTAAAGCCATGATTTCTGTGTTTGTTAGGCGTAAAAAACGTTTTATTAAAAAAACTACAATCACTATTAGGACTATTGGCCTTTGCAACAAGAATCATGCCTGTTGGCAGGATATTCTCACGTTGCTTGTATCTAGCTATGTCAGGCATGAAAGCTCAGTTTTCACACATCAGATATTTCTATGTAGTTTAATGCAGTCAGAGTTATCTCATAGTCATATTGCCAAAATTCTGTCGGGTGTATCATTTTTCTTTGAGTTAATAAATTTACCTCCATGTACATCATTCTTTTTTTATTCAGCAGGCTTTTAAAGGATATAAAAAAGAGTCATTATTTTCTGGATAATAGGAGACCTATTTTGATTCAATTACTAAAAAAGTTGTGTCACTTCCGGTTTCCCGCGCCTCATATAGCGGGAGTAAAAGATAGCGGCTTCGGGAAGGACTACTCACAAAACCAGCTGCAGTCCGCCAGGTACCTCTCCCGCTTCACCTACTGAGCCCTGCATGTCTCCCGTTCCACCACCGATGGAATGGTACCTAATAATGGGCGGCCCCAGTTCCGCTCAAGCCGCGGAACTCAATCTCTCTCTGCACAGCTCTCAGCCTCTCTCACAGCCTCTGCCTCTCACGCAGCTCCACCGGCCATGGAAGATGAGCAATACAACAAGATGTCCCAGGCAGTGGCAGCTTTACTTTCCCCCACGATCACTGCTGCAGTGGACAGGGCAGTCACTGCAGATATTGAACAGCTCCGGAGGGAGATAAGAGAGCACGCAGGCAGGATCACTGAAGTTGAGCAGCTTGTAATAGATTTAGAGGAGGAAGCACAGAGCTCTCAGGCAGCGGCACACAAGGCATCTCAAACCCAGCAATACATCTTGGAAAAACTTGATGACCTGGAAAACCGCTTGTGTTGTAATAACCTCAGGATCCTAGGCCTCCCAGAAGCTTATAACTTGGGTTCACTAACAGAGCTTTGCAACACTTTGCCTGGCAGCTCTCAGCATTACCACACCCTGCGTTGTGGAAAGCTCCCACCGAGGGGGAGCCCCAGCTAATGACAGACGCTCCCCCATCCAATAATTGTTCCCTATCTGATCTACTCGGATAGAGTCACCATCTTAAAATCGTTCAGAAACGCCAACTCCTTTCAATTGGAGGGCCATAATCTGCTCATTTTTGCTGACTACGTGCAAGAATCTCCCGCAAACGTAAATCCTTCCAACCTATCTGCTCAGCCCTCCACCTCAAGGGGGTAAAAATTACCCTGGCATACCCAGCTATACTACACCTCATTGACCAGGCAGGGGAGACAAAATCACTCTCACACCCAGACGAAGCAGCCTTTTATCTTCAGGAGCACCTGCATATCCCACAGGAGCTCTCTCCCATGGATACTAGCAGATACCCCAAAGGCCCAGGGAGCAATGCAGTCCTCGCAAAGACCCCCCCCAAAAAAGAATACACTACTCAAATATTCCGGAAACCCCAAAACATAGATGAAACGTACTCTACGGCCAAAGCTCTTTCTCATGCTCCTGGCCTTCCATGCTCAAAACAAATGTATGAATGTCCAGTTTATCCTATCGTTTTACTGTTTTGGTTAATTAATGGTTACTGTTTGTTTTTATTTGTTTTGTTTTCCTATCCTAATGACAGCCTTCCAGAGACATGTGACATGATACCCATCTGTACTGATGTGCATCGTTTGGTGACCTACCAATACCTAATCACTGAATCAGCACCTGGTGGACGCACACTGGCATAGTACACAAGCCCCTCTCTCCAGTAACGCTGTCCTATGATGATTGCTATGTGAGGAAAAAAGCGAAGTCTCGGCTTCCCATAAATTGTAAGTTTTATTTTGGTTATGCCCTCTCTGTTCCTACACCACTGTTTCTCAATACACTTACATTACCCCTTCACCTAGCCTGGAGCTCATACCCACCCCCTCCTCCCCCCTCCTTCCTTCTCCTTCCCTTTATCTCCATCCAGACCATATAAGCACCCGTTAGGACCACTAACAATTGTCACACACGATCGTCACACACCTTTAGGACCACTAACAATCGTTACACACGGAACACCATATTTCAGCTTGATGCAATGAAAATTGCTTAATGTAATGTTAAAGGACTTCGGTCCCCTCACAAACACATGGTGATACTCCGTCACCTAAAATGTCTAAAAACAGACATAACACTCCTCCAGGAGACCCACCTTCCATCAGCTGACTTCTGGCGAATGCACAAATTTTGGGTGGGTCAAACCCACAGCTCAGCCTCCACTAACGGTAAAGCAGGTTTTCTGATCCTCATTCATAAAAACCTTTCCTGTGAAGTTGTATCATCCAAATACGATGAGGAGGGACGCCTCCTGACCGTACACCTCCGACTCTCCACCAATGACCTCATATTCACTAATATTTATGCACCCAACTCCCCCACAAAACCTTTTTTCCAAGCCGTCACCACACACTTAGCCCCTTACCTACAATACCCCATTCTGCTAGGAGGCGACTTTAACACAGTAATGGACACGTAAGAAGACAAATGCAGGGGTAATCCTACCTCACAACCCAGGTCTCAACCCACCACAACCCTACTAAACTCCTTTGCAGCATCCCTCCAACTTACTGATCCATGGCGTCTATCACACCGGGAAGTCAGGGAATACTCTTTTTACTAAACCCCCAACCACACTCTATAATAGACTATCTACTATGCAACTCCGCACTGCTCACAAAAATGTCAGAGACTCTAATACATGGCATTGCCATATCCGACCATACCCCAGTATCCACCTGAGTTCTTCAAACTTATGTCCTGCACGCTAGTCCCCACCTTGGCAAGGGTCTACTAGTCAATTCTCCAAGGCGGGAACTACCTACCATCTGCCTACCAAGCCCACATTAAGTTGATAGCCAAAAAAGGAAAAGGCCCATATCACTACTCAATTTAGACTCTAAAATCCTCTCCAAAATCATAGCCAACAGACTGGCCAAAATCATGCCAACCCTTCCATCCAGCTCAAGCTGACTTCACCCAAGGCCAATCCGTGTCTCCCAACATTCGCAAAGTTATCATGGAATTTGAACATGACAGGTCCAATATCAATGATGATATAGCCATAATTTCCCTAGACGTGGAGAACGCCTTTGATAATGTCAGCTTCTCCTGGTTGTCTTCAGTAATACAACATTTTGGCTTCTCGGGACCCTTCCTCCACCTAATCGACACCATGTATGCTGCCCCTACTGCAAACATTGTAGCTGCAGGCCTAATCTCGAAAACCTTGAAACTATTCAAGGGCACCAGACAGGGATGCCCCCTCTCCCCATTGCTCTTTAATTTAGCCCCTCAAACCTTTCTCTTGCTACCTCTTTCCCCAATCCCTCCCTACATGTTGTGCACATAGGCCAACAGGAACTCTGTTTAGCCCTATTTGCGGATTACATACTTATCTTCTCCTCCAAGCCTGCCCTCGACATGCTTCTTATCCAGGATGTTTTTACAGTGTTTAGAGGTCTCTCAGGGCTGCATATTTTTAGAACCCCTCCCTGGGCTACCTCATCAATCTTATTGGTAGCAAAAACTCACATTATCTATCTAGGAATAAATATTGGCAATACTCCTTCATCCTTGTATAACCTAAATTTCAACCCAGTAATTTCTAAAATTGTATCCGAATTGGAGACATGGATGGATCTCCCCATCTCACTCTTTGGAAGGTGTCATCTGTTCAAAATGGTCAGTTTTGCCAGACTCCTATATCCCCTCCAGGCAATACCCTTACTCTTATGTCACAAAGACATACAAACCATATAAAGCCTTATCCCTTTTTCTCTGACAGAGACGATTCCCCTGTATATCAATAAACAAACTAGCCCTCCCGAGGAGCGAGGGGGGGGAGCCAACCCCCCAAGTATTAGAGTACGTAACTTATCTTGTCTCTTGAGAATATGTCTGGACTGGATATCGAACACCTCTAGGTGCTGCAATCATGAGCTGGAAACACAACTGGCCACCCCATGTGGTTTACTGGCTCTTCTTCACTTTAAACTATGGTCCACCCCTCCTCACCTCTGGCAAAACTTGCTTTTTAGAGACACAATGATTGCCTGGTGTGTCGTCAGATGCAAATTAAACCTCTTCCCATGGGTCTCCAAACACCTGTTAATCCACGAGAATCCACCCTTCTTGTCTACCACATCTCACTCAGGACTCAAAATCTGGTCCCACCAAAAGCTGAAACACTTCACCCAATTATTCGACTTGCATACAGGAAACCCTAAACTGGTCTTCCAAACCTTGGCCTACTACGAGCTTCCACAAAACCACTTTCTGGTCATCTATTAAGCCGTTCAACATGTCTCTAGTTTATGCCCGAACAAAATCCAAAGTTTTCAAAATTCTATTCTGGATACTTTACTGGAACGACAACAGTTCAAAATCTCTGACATCTACAAACCTCTAAACACATGTCTCAGCAAACCCTTATTGGCAACATCTGTCGCATCTTGAAACTCTGACCTTAATTTACCAGAAGCAGTGAGTCGCATCATAAGTGGATACAACTCTCCTTGCTCATATGTAACCAATGAATTCTGGAGAGAACAATAGTTCAAAATAATGCACCGTGCCTACATCCCTTTCTTGCCGCCAACTCAACAATCTCACAAACACCTATGCTCCCTGTGCAGCCAGGAGAAGCTTTCTTTGTTTCATAGACTCTGCCCTCATATCTCCTCCTTCTGGAACCAGGTGGAATACCTTGCACTAAAGGTCACGGGACGGCCCCCACGAAGGACATTTTTCCTCACTTTTTGGTCACCTGAAAACCCCCTCAACAAAAGGCCCAAATACTCAGCAAGAAATCGGTCAGTGCAATATAGCTTGTTTCATGTTAGCCAGACGTGCGATACTCAAGAAACGGTTCTCCCCCAGCCCCCCTTCAATTCAGGATGTCAAAAGCAATCTCACATCCCTGCTGGATAAAGAAAACCTTGATGCATACCTATCCAGGCGTGTTCCATCACCCCGCTTCCAACGCAAATGGTCATCTTTCATCTACCATCATCCTACCTTCCTGGTACCCCATCCCCCTCTTCAACATCTACTGGAACCCTTCTTCTTGCCAGTGGTGTACACTCTCCTTAAGACCCAGATAAGAAATGCATAAACCTACACCTGAATCAAGCATCACCCACACCCCTTTGTATCTTCACCCTCCCAGTTACTAACCTCAATGTATGTTGCCTCCACATTTCAGCCACATTTACTCTTGTACCACCCCAGATCATCCTCACCTTCTTCTAGCTCCACTTTGCCCTTGAACCCTAGCCCATATAATTGCCATGGTGTAATGCTGCAAAAATATATATGTACCTCTTTTAGCCTGTGATCCATCCATAGTCTCTGAACCATGATCCTTGCTTCTCCCAAACCCCTAGTTACGTGCTCTTTGAATTGCAATGTGTCATATCCAGCCCTCACAGGATCAAGGTCTTGGCGCTTTTGCTTCACTCCCGGGGGTATGACATCAGAACCCTCATCCTGCCTGCCTCTTCCCTTTCTCTCTCTGGATTGGAGCCATGGAGGGGCGATGCTGAAGGGACTGGAATGTTACCACCCCCATCCGTATTTGCACCAGTAACTTTAGCTCCTCTGTTACTCCACCCTATATATATATATATATATATATATATATATATATATATATATATATATATATATATATATATATATATATTCTCTGTATTGACACTTGTTGAACTTCTCCAGAACTTCTCCAGTATTCTGCCTGTGTGTGGAACATAAGTCTACCAGTTCTTGGTCCGACCTGATTATTCAGGAAATACCTTAACATATTAATTTTGTCTTCTGCATTGTCCTTTTCTTGTTGGAAAAAACAGTAAAGTATTTTCAAAAAAAAAGTTGTGTTCAACTACTCTTTTGGTATATTCTTTAGATTTTGAGGTCGTGCTATTTAATGCTGCTTTTTTTCTAGCCTGTTTTGGTGCCCTCTGAATATCCAAATTAATACAAAAAAATAAAAATCAGTTTCGGGTTTACTGAAACATCATGTGATCGTCTCTGAGATGGGGATACAATAGTTAATCCCTGTTTCAAAAACAGACAGGACTGGTAAGGGTATTTGGATCTCTATATGCCACTGTGGAGATGTGGATATCTGTCCAGTCAGATCGGTGAACAGATATCTAGCATTTAAGCCAGTTGGTAAAGGAGTCTTTTTAAATCATTCAGATGGGTCCCCTCTCACCAGGTATCAGTTCAATTTCATTTTAAAAACATGCATGAAGAAGCTGGATTTTCAACAATTTAAGTTTACCTCTCACTCTTTTAAGATCGGTGCGGCTACGGAGGCCGCTAAGATGGGATTGGATGATGCAATAATCAAAAGGTTGGATAGATGGGAATCACGTTTTCAAATTTATGTCAGAACTGATCTCTTTCTTTAATTCTAGGCACTAGAAGATATTTGGATCCTGGGCCACTCTTTTGTGTATTGAGCAAATAAAAGAGCCATGAAGCACTGCTATACATTCAATTTGTCTCTGGATCCTGAACATTTTCAGATATGTTGGAAAGGAATTAGAGGTCTCCAATGGTCTAATTTGTGTTTCTATCTCTCCAGGTTGCTTGAGTTATGGCCGGCCCCTGGTTTATTAATCGTTCACCTAGGGGGAAACGATGTTGGGAAAATAAGAACACTGGATCTTATGTTTATGATAAAATGTGACCTTCATAGGTTCAAGTTAGGCTCCCCGAATACCAAAATAATCTTTTCAGAGATAGTTCCTCAGTTCATATGGCTGCAGGATCCACATTTAAAAAAAATTGAGAAAATTAGGAAACATTTAAACAAGTCTATGGAAAAATTCATGCCCCACATTGGCGTTTTTTCCTACAGACATAGTGATTTAGAGGGTGGTTTTGCTGAATTATATAGATCAGATGGCATTCATCTGTCAGAAATAGGAGTAGATATCTTTAATGTAGGGTTGCAAAACTGCATTGAATTTGCCGTGGTTGTGGGATAGGCCGGGCTTGAGATTTTAAACCCGGCGAGTGGGGACTTTGTTTATAAATATTCTGTATGCTCAAATCCTTTAAGACTGAGCTGTTTTAAGTTTATTGTTTGAAATTTAAGAATTGTATAAATTAATAAAATTATCAAGATGTTGTTATTATTATTTATTGATTTGAATACACCAATAAATGTGCCATAGTCTTTATGGTATTCGGGGAGGGTAGGTGCAGCCTGCATTCCCATGGACTAAGAAGGCTTAAGGCTTTAAGTCTAACAGCATGGGCATGCGGTCACCCCTCCTTCTAGTAAATATATATATATATATATATATATATATATATATATATATATATATATATATATATATCTGTATCTATCTATATATAGATATAGATATATCTATATATAGATAGATATAGATATATACATATTTACTATATTAGGGATAAGGCCCCTTTAAGAAATTTTAAATGGGATCAAGGGTGGTAAAACATGGTCCCATGACATTTGGGAATTTCCCAGAATGTCCTGTGACCCCTGGGCATGTTCTGGAAAGGGGGCTTATTATATATAGGACCCTCTTACAGGAATATTCCCGCCAGTGTCAGCTAGTCAGTGTTGGGACAACAAGCTTCCCACCCTCCCTCCCTAGTCGCTAAGCATGTTATGTGGTTTGTCATCCTGCGTGATTGTAGGGGGACTTTGGTTATAAATATTCTGTATGCTCGAGTCCTTTAAGACTGAGCTGTTGTTATTATTATTTATTGATTTGACTACACCAATAAACATGCCAGAGCCAATTTCTTTGCCAACAAGTTATTATGTATCATTATTTAAATAGGTATTTGTCTTTATGGTATTCCCATGTGTTTTGGGGTGTAATTGTAAATATGCCTATGCTGTGTGTGAGAAATAACTTGTTAAAATGACACCTTGGTGAAAAAAAATATATACATTTTTCAAAAAATTGTAACTAAAAATACAACTTCAAAATCTCACCAGGCCACTTAAATACATTGGGGTCTTTACGTAAAAAAAAAATGTGTCATTTGGGGGGTATTGTCCTGTCGATTTAGGGCCTCAAGAAATGAGGCCATCAGTATATCAGGACTGATCAATTTTCACAGACTAAAAAATATACACTGATTTGGGTTATTTTTTTCCAAACTTCTTTTATAGAGTATAAGAAGATAAAGACAAGAGCATCAAAAAGGTGTGCTACATTCACAAAAACAGGATAAAAACACAACCAGATCTTATGAAGATAAGGAGAGAAGAAAAAAAAATATATATATTGATTCTTGGTGGTGGAGTAAGAATTGTGCGGGTGTAAATTCCAGAGAGTATGTGGTTATTTTTTGATTCGTTTGTGGACCTGTTTCCAGTAGGCGTGGATAGTTGGGCAGTTCCACCATATGTGCAAGAGATCGCCTGGGGCTTGTCGACATCTCTGGCATTTGATTGAGTTGGATTTGTCAAATCTGTGTAAAATATAGGGGGTGCAGTACCACCATGAGATAATTTTGTAATTGTACTCTTGGTTAGAAGCTTTTTTGGAGGCCTTGTATACATTCTGGTATATTTTTTTCCCATCTGGCACTTGTCAGGTTTGTGTCTAAGCCTTTGACCCGGGCCTTCCAGTCTGATCCCTCGTCAGCCTGGGTATTGTCCTAGAGCATATTGTGGATCTTAGAAATAACATGGCGTTGATGCGTGTGGCTTAGGCATAGGTTTTCAAATGAGGTTAAAGTTCTGGGCAGGTCTGTTTTGTGCTGAATAAAGTTTATATAATGTTTAATTTTCAAGTATTCTAGGGGGCCTATATTTGGTTCAGCAAAGATTGTGTTCATATGTTCTAGAGTAAGTATCTTGCCCTCTCGAAAAAGGTGGTGTATGCGTAAACCTATGTCTGGTTGTTCATTGGATAGTGGATGGGGGACCATCCCTGGAGGGAATTGAGGGTTCATTAGGATTGGTGATAGAGGGCCCGGGTTTTTGGAAAGTTTGAGTTTATGGCAGACTTTGGTGAAGCATTCCAATGTAGGGCCTGTGGTGGGGTGTTCTGTTAGGTCTTTTAGTGTAAGATTTCGACCAATCCATGGGACGCAGCTAACGGGGTGTAAGGAGAAAAAGTTTTCTAAGGTTACTTAATCTTTTACCTGGTGGTGGGTGTGCCAGTCTATGATACATTGTAAATGACAGGACCAATAGTAATGATGTATGTCAGGTAGACCTATTCCCCCTTTGGTTTTGGGTATTATTAACTGGGTGTAACTAATTCTGGGGTGTCTCTGATTCCAGAGATAGTTCCTGCATATTTTTATGAATGATTGTATAAAGGCGTTGGGAAGTTTGATAGGTATCATCTGGAGGAGGTATAGTAAGCGCGGCAGGATATTCATTTTAATGATAGCCGCTCTGCCAAACCAGGAGAAGTGTGCTTTATTCCATTTCTTAAGATCCTCTGCGATAGTCTTGAGAAGTGGTAGATAATTGTTTGAGTATATGTCGGCTAATTTTGTGGGCAATTGAATCCCTAGGTAGGTTATTGCGTCTGTTTTCCATGAAAATGGAAAGTTTTGTTTGCATTGTAGGACTTGTGGTTTTGTTAGTGTTACATTGAGAGCGTACGGCTTTGTGAAATTGATTTTGAAATGGGCTGGGAACTGGAATAGATGGAAGTCTTTGAGGAGGTTTGGTAGGGCTATAACGGGTTTAGATAAGAATAGTAGAATGTCGTCGGCGAAAGTGGACATTTTGTATTGTTTATCAGCTATGGTGACTCTGTGGATATCTATATTTTCACATATCTTACGAAGGAAAGGTTCAAGAGTGAGAACAAATAATATGATGGATAGGGGACATCCTTGGCATGTGCCAATTTTGATTCGAAAGGCATTTGACAGTATCCTGTTTATGCGTATCTTTGCCTTGGGGTTTGTGTATAGAGACATTATGAAGCTTATCAAACATTCTCCAAATCCTAAGTTTTTGAGCACAGCTTGTAGGTAGTCCCAGGCCAACCTGTCAAACTCCTTCTCTGCCTCTAATGGTAAGAAAAACCTTGGGGCATTGGATTTGGTGAGCCAGTGGTGGATGTTCAGAGCTTTAAGTGTGTTATCCCTGGCTTCTCTGGAAATTAGGTTTGTGAGTAAGGGGAGTATGCGTTTAGCTAGAATTTTTGCAAAGGTTTTTAAGTCTGTGTTCAAAAGTGAGATGGGGCAATAATTTGAGGCTATTTAGTGGTCTTTTCCAGGTTTTGGGATAACACATATGTGTGCTTCCAGTAGGTTAATGTATATGGTATTTGGTTGTGATAGTTAGTTGAATGTTCTTAAGAAGGGGGCAGTTAGTAGTTTTGAGAAAGTTTTGTAATAGGTCATGCAAAATCCGTCTGGGCCAGGACTTTTGCCTATTTTCATTTGTTTAATGGCTTAGTGGAATTCTTTGTGCATTAAGGGGCCATCTATATTTTTTGCTTGTTCCTGGGATATTGGTCTCGGCTATATTGTGTGAGGAATTTCTGTGATGATAGATTCACGCAATCTATTGTCTGCTTGTGGTTTTTGCTCTTGAGGGAGGTTATATAGTTCAGTATAGTAATGTGCAAAATGGTTTGCAATTTTATCGCTATTGGATAGTATTTTCCCTGATGACGTGCATATGGAGCTGATTGTGGTACTAGCTTTTTTTGCTTGCAGGCCTCAGGCAAAGAGCTTCCCGCTCTTGTTGCTATGCTCATAAAATAGCTTTTGGGAGAGTGTAAAATTTCTCCTGATCTTTTTCCCTAGCTATTCCTGTAAATGCTCTCTAGCTTGTTCTAGTTCTTTTTGGGTAGTTTGTGCTTTGGTAAGTTTATGTGTTCATTCTAGGGTCTGTATTTGTCTTAATAGGGTGTCAATGTATTCTTGTCTGGCACGTTTGCGAGTTGCTGCCAATTTAATAAATGTGCCCCTGACAATGCATTTGTGGGTTTCCCATTGGGTTGGGTGGGTGGTGTCGGGGGTATTATTGATTTCAAAGAAGTCCTGATTGTGAGAGTGTGTGAGGAGTCTTTGAGTAGTGACACGTCCAATTTCCATGTTTTGGAGAAGTGCAAGCGGTCTGGGAATGTTAAAGTTGCAGTGATAGGATGATGGTCAGATAGGAACATAGGTTCGATGGTTGCCTCAGTGAGGAAGGGGAGGTCCTTTTGTGTGAGCAAAAGGTAGTCTATTCTTGAGTAACGGTTGTGGGGTGGAGAATGAAAGGTATAGTCTCTTACTTTCGGATGTAGGGTATGCCAAGAGTCATGTAAGAGTAGGTCTTGTATTTGGATCTTGATCTGTTGGAGAGCTTTGTATGGGAGGGAAGATGTCCCCGAAGATGTGTCTTCAAGTGGGTTTAAGGTAAGGATGGAGTAGGAGGATGCCAGACTGGAAGGATGATAAAGTCAATGCTATGTCGTGGAAGAAACAGACTTGACCTGAGTTAGGGCTGTATATGTTTGTTACTGTTATTGTTTTCCCCAAACTGAGCCCTTGATGAACACATAACGGCCTTTGTCATCTAGTAGAGAATCGGATATTTCTATGGGTATCTGTTTAGATATTAAGATGGAGACCCCTTTCGTTTTAGCTAATGGATTTGTTGCGTGGTAAGTTGTTGGGTAGTCTTTGTTTGACAGCTTAGGGCTCTGGTTGGTTTTTAAGTGTGTTTCTTAAAGGAGGATTATGTCTGCTTTAATTTTCCGCATGTATAGTAAGAGTTGTGATCTTTTTTCTGGTAGGTTAAGCCCTTTTACATTAAGGGATACTATTTTAATTTTTGCCCACGTGGAATTCAGGTTAGGAGTGGGAATTAGTAAATGTTATTGTATGGTTCTAGCTTTTAGTACGAGAAGGCATAAAAGTCCCATTGGGTTGAGAGAAAGGAACTGATTGTGGAGATGGGGGGAAGTGTGGGGAAGCAAGCTGAGAGATGTGGGGGTGGGATAGGGACTAACAGTAATTGTAAGAGGATAAGTGTCAGTGGTTAAGAAGTGGTCTGCGGCTAGGAAAGACCCGCTGACTTGTCTTTTAAGAAGGGGAGAGCCGGACTGGGTCAGCACAGACACAGAGTGTGGTGCATAGGGGTATGGGCAACAAACCACTAACCAGTAAAAGGTTTTACTGAAGTGTGTTTTCAATAGATTTTAACATTGTAAAGTTTAGCCTTTGTACTTTAAAGTAAAAAAAATGGATCATATTTATGGGTAATATACTGTTATACCAGTAATGTGCTACCTGTTTGTTAGTGTCATGTTGTAGGATAACGTCTTATTGTAGGAGGCTTAGCAAAAACACTTATATGAAAAATGCATTGAGTGATGCAATTCAGAGTGGTTACATATCAAGATCTTGATCTGTGAATGGTGTATAAACTAGCAAGACATGTAATGCCGTGAGATGTGCACAATTCAATTAAGCGGTATAAGTTTGCTTTAGTAAGCGGTTAGTTTGGGGTAAAACTTCTCTCCAACAATGAGAGATTTGAAGTAATGCCATATCCTGCCATGTTAGCAAAATTTGCTGTACTAATCAGTGCGCATTGATGGCATAGTTAGACTGCAATCGTCAAGGTACAGAAAACATTTGTTAAACCATAAGGCTGTAGGGTGTATCCTATCCAACTTTCTGTGCACATTTAGAATGTCAACTTATAATGTGTCACAGGTTTGTTTACTGGAATCTGTGCTGTATGAACAGCTATTATGGTGCGGAGAAATCATACACTGTATGTGGGTTAGAGAGAGGATAGAATACATTTCCTATTATAATACATGCGAACAAATATAACATACAAGTATGACAAACTGTACTAAAATAAACTGAACTAGGTTATCTGACTTAATATTTTGAGGTATCTCAAGCAAACACCACAAGGTTATGCAAGATATCATTCCCAGGCGTACCTGTAGTTGGGGGAGATACTAATCTGTCTAGGTCTTCTAAAAAGGTATAGTAAAGGATAAGATAAACCAGTCTGCGGTGAGAGCTCTTAATCTCTCACTGCAGCCTCAACCTCGTAGCCAAGATCTCAGTGAGGAGATATTTTAGGATGGATGTTATTGTGGATAGTGCTTTGTCATGCTATTGCCCGCGGGGGTTGGATTAGACCCAGGTCATGGCTGAGACCTACGGGAGAAGTTGTTCACAAGTTGTTGGTGACAATATTGTATGTGTTGAAGTTGTGGGTTGTTTCAATATGCAATTTAGAGTCGTTGTTGTCTCCAGAGTAAACTTAGGCGATATGCGTACATTCTGTTCTTCAGTGCTGTGATGAAAAAGTCAGGGCATAAACATCGCTAGAACAGTCATAGTGGTCTTGCCCAACAAAGTGTTGGCTGCGGCCTTGTCAGCTTTGTTTATGTGAGATATAGGTTGATGTAAAAATGCTGCTTATGCCAACAAGCAGGAGTCGATAACAATCCGGACGCTGTAGAGCGAGGATTAGGGGAGTTTTGTATCGGGGTGATTTGTGGGCTTAAGCCTCTGGCCTGGGTTCAGGCTCTCTGTGATGCGGCTTTAGTAATGAGATTTTAGGGCAATAGTCATTACAGTGTAGTTGGTATAATATTTTTTCTCCTGTAGGCTTAGGAGCATTCCTATCAGATCATGTTGGGTTACTAGAGAGGAGTTTATGAACGAGGTTGTAGATATGAGGCACAGTTTGTGACTATCTATGTGTGGAAGAAAATGAAGTCTAACAGAACGATGAGGGCTGGTATAAGATGTGCCCCCGAAGTCTGGCTTGCCGCATAATTTCTTCTTTAAGTTTGAAATTAACCAGACATCCTATGACATCTTTTGGGGGGTCTGTGTCTCTGCCTCTGGGATGGAGTGCCCGGTGTAGGTGTTCCAATTCTATTGGTAAGTCGGGTGGTCCTCCTAGGAGGTCATTGAAGATGGATGTGATGGCTTGTGTAAGATGCTCGGGATCAACTGATTCAGGGAGCCCCCTGATTTTGATATTATGGCGGCGACCTCTATTGTCTAGATCTTCCACATTTCTGTGTAGTTCCTGGAGCTGTATAGAGTATGTCTAGGGAGCACTGTGTCACAGTTATGGTGGCTTCATGGCGTTTTGTGATCTCCTCCACCTCCTCCAGGCTCCCCGTCACAGCCTGCATATCTAGTCTAAGGTCAGATATAGCTGCAGACAAAGTATTTTTAATGTCTGCAGCCATTGCTTAGGGCAGGGGTCTCAAACTGGTGGCCCACCAGCTGTTGCGGAACTACAAGTTCCATTACGCCTCTGCCACAGCTGGAGGGCCGCCAGTTTGAGACCCCTGGCTTAGGGCATTGGCGGCAGGAGACAGGGAATCACCTCTCTGGTGGTGCAAGAGGCCTGTGAGGAGGAGCGCGCCTCCCGCGACCAGGATCGGAAAATCTCCAGAATGTTGTCGTGAGCTGGGTACCCGTGTCTCGTGGAGAACGGGAACAGGTGGAAGATGGTTCTCTGCCTATTTTCTCCATTTTAGTGGGTAATGGCTCCCCTGTTAAACTGAAGAAAGGGCCGTGGAGCAGAGGAGCGGAAGGATTATGCTGCCATCTTCTTTAGCATCCAGGCCATGCCCCCAGCTTATTTTTTACCAAAGAAACGTAGCAGAACACATGTTGGTCCAAATTTAAGAATAAATATTATTTATTTGCAAAATTTTATAACCAACATTTTTAACCAGATGAGATTTTTCTCATTTATATTGCAAAACATAAAAACTCGGTGGTGATTAAATCCTACCAAAATAAATCTCTATCTGTTTAAAAAAAATTATAAAATTGCATTTGGGTACATTGCTGCATTACTAAGTAATTCTCATTCAAAGTTACAGAACTGAAAACGGAAAATGGCCTGGGAAGGAAGCGGCGGACAGCCCATTCTTGAGGTGGTTAAGACGGAATAACTAATAGAAAAAAAAAGAAAACCAAAACAGAGAACCACTCCTGGTCAGATCCCTCAAGGTGACTTCAAATCCCCCCAATGTGCTCAGAATTAATATATTATCTTAACTTTTTAAAACAATCCTCCAGCTTGTTGGTTAAGCACCTTTTAAAGTAAAGAATGCATGACTGCTATTACACGTATAGATTTTACGTTTCTGTGTGTGACTTCATTAAATTAGTGAAAGAAACATTCACTGTATAACTAGAGTCAGACAACTCTGATTTGAAAGAATCTAAACAGCCAAAGAATTAGCATTCTCCAAGGAGAGTTCAGCAATGGCAGCCTCCATTACAGAGACCAGTGAATGCCTGTTGATCTCCCCTATCTATTTGTAACCCAGAAGTGATCGGTAAAATTTCACTTTGGGGCCCTGCTGTCAATGGGAAGAAGCTAATGGAGCGTGATCTGCATTTAATTTGTTTTAATTTGTCAGGGTAGACATCAGGGGTCTCACTAAAGGGAACCTGTCCCAAAAGAAAGTATCACCTAGGGGATTTGTGTCCTCGTGTGATAAAAAATAAGGTGTAAGAAAATAACCCCTCAAAATACATATATATATATATGAGCTTCTCCCATCCCCACATACACACATATACAAAAATAAACACAGATGGGAGGGGTGCCTGTGCACTAAAGCTTAATTTTTTCTGCACATGTTATCAACACGCATGCTGGAGTGAGAACAATAATTTTAGACCTGTTATTAGGTATCTGGTGTGAGTGGATCATGGGTGCAATGTCAGGCTCCTGCAGACAAGTCCTTCAGCTTTCTGCCTTTACATCTGTAGCTTTTTGTTAGAAAGCTGGAGGACATGTGAATTGGCACTAAATTTCTAATGAGCCAATTTTTCTGAACTGCGGTCTACCTGACACCAATTGGGACCAAATCCTAGAAACATTGAACATGAAAGAAAAATTGGAACTCTTCAGGAGCATATTAAACAAAGGTATCACACAGTGCATTCCAATGGGCAAAAAATATGGAAGTGTGAAGGTTAGATTTGGGTGGCTAAACTGTAATGTAAAAAGCCTCATTAACCCCTTGTGCCTGGCCTATTGCAGAATGAGGGCCCGGGCGGTAGTTCTGTTATCCTGACTTGTCGTCATATGACATCTTTCAGGATAATGCGCCAGTGTGCGCCTGCGGGGGCGCAAATTGCGCTGATCGGTGTTGCTGTGCAAATCCAATCTAGGCCTCAGACAGAGGCTCCTTACCAGGTGATCAGCTGTGAGCAATCACAGCTGATCACAGTGTGTACCAGGAAGTGATGGTAAATGACTTTCCTCGGTTTGAGCTGACAGGGAGAGCCGATCTGCGGCTCTCCCTGTCAGAGGGGGGTCGGCGCTGATAATCAGCACATTGATTATCAGCACAGCCCCCATCAGAGGTGCCACCACAATGGCAATCAGTGCTCATCAGCTACCAGTCAGTTCCCCATCAGGAACGCCTGTCAGTGCCCTTCAAAGTGCAAATCAGTCCCAATAACAGTGCCAATAATTGCCTATAAAAGTGCCAATCAGTGCCCCATCAGTAACACCTGTCAGTGCCCTTCAGATGCCCATCAGTAATGCCTGACAGTACCTCCTCATCAGTGCCACCTATCAGTGCTACCTATCAGTGCCCATCAGTGTCGCCTATCAGTGCCACCTATTAGTGCCTATCAGTGCCACCTATCAGTGTCCATCAGTGCCACCTATCAGTGCCCATTAGTGACGCCTATCAGTGCCACCTATTAGTGCCTATCAGTGCCACCTATCAGTGCTCATCAGTGCCACCTATCAGCGCTCATCAGTGCTGCATATCAGTGCTGCCTATCAAAAAAAAAAGTTTTTGTTAAACCATTGCACTAGCATCGTGTGACAGAAAAAGATGATACAGCAAGCATTGTTTCTCCAGGGTCTCTGCTTTCAGAAAATATACTGCATACTGTTGAGGTCAGGGGTCTCAAACTAGAGGCCCTCCAGCTGTTGTGAAACTACAAGTCCCATCAAGCCTCTGCATGTGGGAGTCAGGCTTGTAACTGGCAGCCTTGCAATGCCTCATGGGACTTGTAGTTTTGCAGCAGCTGGAGGGCCGCCAGTACGAGACCCCTGGTATAGGGGTTTATATAATCTTCAGGCCTAAAACGTTTTTTTTAACATGGGTAAAAAAAAAACAGCTCCAGAAGTGAAAGTGTTAAACACCTCTAAACTAAATATGAACCTAAACTGGGTGTAATTTTTGTCTGGGCACATTGTGTTCCAGTACTGAACTGACCGAGTATAAAAAGATATGAGTAAACTTTCATTGGACGCTCTCACCTTATACTTTAGTGTGTGTGGATTTATTTCAGATTTTTTGTTATTTATTTTAAAAGAGAAATCCATGTCATGTAATGCTTGAGCCAAAATGTAGACTGCAATATACACTTTATAGGATGATTTCTCATCAGGATAATATAAACCAAATGGACGTGTCTCCAAACTGCAGTTCCTAAGAGGACGTCTAGTTGTGAGTGGAATAAGGACATTTTTCATTTGGTTTTTTGAAAAGCATCTATATTCAGTTATGATAATATCCTCCATCAGGGGGTCATTTTGAAGGCTGGATGGATAAATACTATACAAATATTTCACCAATCCCTTTATGTAGAGATAGGGGAACGTAAACACCAAGCTGCAGTTATTTATATTAAAAAACATTTCACTCATTGACCAAGAATCTGGTATAATAAATGTTTTCTCCGTGTAATAAGGGACATTATTATACAAAAACTTGTAATAAGTCAGACTAGCTGAGCCACAAATAATAAGAACTTCCGTAGTTGAGGTCTGCAGCTCTGGAGGAATTTTATCATAATTCTTTATAGACACCAGAATCTTGAATTCAATACAAATTCCATGATTAGATAAATGTTTGCTGAGTTGTCGGATCTCCCTCTCTCCGTATTCATCATCAGATGTAAGGATCCCGACCCAGTTCCACTTCAACCTTTCCAGTAACTTTGCTATGGCCACATATTGCATCTCATCATCCGGAACTGTCCGGAAGAAGTTTGGATACATCTTTCTATCACTCAGTAAAGTATCTCTGGCTCCATAACTAATCTAGAAAGAAAGAAAACAGTCCGTATAATTAATGTGGAACTCTTAATATCCAAATGGACAGAAGAAAACCTTAGAAAATGTTTTCAGTTGTTTTTTTTTTCAAGAGCAACAAACATGTCATCTGAGCTGTCTATAATAGATGTATAAGCAGATTTTAGTAGTGCTTTTATTTCACCGGACCAATCAGATAAAGATGCAAGAGTAAATGTATTATTTCATAAATGATTACAGACATCAGTGAAAGCTCATAATATGATATTAATGTGGAATTTATCAAAACTGGATCAGCCAGAATCTGGAGCAACCATTCAGCCCCTATCTTCAGCTTGTCTAGTTAAGCTTTGAAGATGAAATATAGAAGCTGATTGGTTGTCATACACAACTGCCCCAGATTCTGGCTGCTCCAGTTTTGATAAATTCCCCTCTAAGAGTTCTTCCTCCTGTAATCCCACCTAGGGGTCTCCTGATCATCAGTTTACTACCAGCTCAGCTCCTAAACCTGTATATACTTTATAGACCAGAGCAGTTTTTACATTTCCACTATGAGTCTATTCAGCCATAAATCTCAATTCTTCAGATAACAGTGATAACAATGTGATATTCTGTATATACTGTATATATATATATATATATATATATATATATATATATATATATATATATATATAGGGCCCTGCTCCTGTTGATCAAGCACTTATATGTAAATTTAGTGGGTTATCTGTTAATACATGGTACAGATTTAATCTATGGCTAGCCTCTGTTCCAGCATTGGCTGTGTTGTGTGCAGTTTCACGCTGTTGCCTGTAGGTGTCGTTGTCACCACAGGCTAGTGTTGAAAAGAAACAAGCTGAAGTGTATTGAGTGCTCTTCTTTCTCAGAAGCAATTCGGCAGACGTGGTCCACTGCTATGCATTCTGGGAGAGGGTACTTTTTTGTATTTTTGGTTCTCTTTTACCTGCTGGCCCTCCTGGCCTAAAGGTATGTGATGGCTTCCTTTCAGTCTCAGGACCATGCTGGCCCGAAGCTACGTTACTATAAGTGGGCCCAGAAGTCGTCTGGGGCCCGCTGGTTTAGAGGTGGTCCTGTGCTGTCTGTCCTGCGGGAAGAAGCCAAGCAATTAAGAACATCCAGGGGAGGACTCATCTTGGAGAGGACCATGCAGAAGGCTGGTGTCTCAAGACGGGCCTGGTGACTTGAGACATGGACTCTAGGTTCCTGATGTGGTGAAACAAGCAAAATTATAAACGCAACACTTTTGTGTTTGCCCCCATTTATCATGAGCTGAACGCAAAGTTCTATGACTTTTTCTATGTACACAAAAGGCCTATTTCTCTCAAATATTGTTTACAAATCTGTCTAAATCTGTTATTGAGTACTTCTCCTTTGCCAAGATAATCCATCCACCTCACAGGTGTGGCATATCAAGATGCTGATTAGACAGCATGATTATTGCACAGGTGTGCCTTGGGCTGGCCACAATAAAAGGCTACTCTAAAATGTGCAGTTTTACTGTATTGGGGGGGTCCAGGGGGGACCAAAAACCAGTCAGTATCTGGTGTGACCACCATTTGCCTCATGCAGTGCAGCACATCTCCATCGCATAGAGTTGATCAGGTTGTTGATTGTGGCCTGTGGAATGTTGGTCCATTCCTCTTCAACGTCTGTGCGAAGTTGCTGGATATTGTCAGGAACTGAAACACCCTGTCGTATACGCCGATCCAGAGCATCCCAAACATGCTCAATGGCGGACATGTCCGGTGAGTATGCTGACCATGCAAGAACTGGGATGTTTTCAGCTTCCAGGAATTGTGTACATATCCTTGCACTATGGGGCCATGCATTATCATGCTACAACATGAGGTGATGGTCGTGGATCAATGGCACAACAATGGGCCTCAGGATCTCATCACAGTATCTCTGTGCCTTCAAAATGCCATCAATAAAATGCACCTGTGTTTGTGCATAGCATATGCCTACCATACCATAACTCCACCACCACCATGGGCCACTCCATCCACAATGTTGACATCAGCAAACCGCTCACCCACATGACGCCATACACATTGTCTGCCATCTGCCCTGTACAATGAAAACTGGGATTCATCTGTGAAGAGAACACCTCTCCAAAGTGCCAGACACCATCGAATGTGAGCATTTGCTCACTCAAGTCAGTTACGACAACAAACTGCAGTCAGGTTGAAACCACAATGAGGAAAACAAGCATGCAGATGAGCTTCCCTGAGACAGTTTCTGACAGTGTGTGCAGAAATTCTTTGGTTATGCAAATTGATTGTTGCAGCAGCTGTCCGGGTGGCTGGTGTCAGACAATCTTGGAGGTTAGGATGCTGGATGTTGAGGTCCTAGGCTGGTGTGGTTATACGTGGTCTGTGGTTGTGAGGCCGGTTGGATATACTGCCAAATTCTCTGAAATGCCTTTCCTGTTGCATCATGGTGGCGATCAACGTTGGGTTGTGACTCCGCCTCCACAACCTGATAGGACCACATAGCTATAAATTAGAGAGTAGACACCTGTCCCAGTATTCTCTTATTTTTCCTCACCTGTCAGGACCGCACGGATCAGCACCCCCTTACCACTTCGCCCCAGCCAGGTTCTAGCCTCTCCTGGGTGGAAGTCCTTCTTGTACAGCCTCTAAACGAGCTAAATGGAAGGAGCCCCACTCTGGTGATCTCAGGGGCACTCTCTCATTTCACTGAACTGTCTGCCACGACATAAGCCTTAAACAGGCTTCAGGTGCAGCAGCCCACAAAAGCCTTAAACAGGCTTGCTGGAGGATTGGCCAGGGAAGCTTCAGTATGGCCTTATGAAATAAGCCTTAAACAGGCTTAGTTGTGTGCAGCGGTCTCCATCCCTCCTCTTCCCCCCTCTCCTACCGGTTTTCTGCTCTCTGCTGGGCTCTGTGGTTCCACAGCTGCTGTCTGTGAGCGCCGAGTGTTCTCAGCATCCTTGCGCATGCGCAGTATGGCACTCTGGGCGCCTCTATGCTGTTTTCCAGCTTCCAAGATGGCGCCGAGTGTCCCGCGGCGCTACTGCGCATGCGCGAGCGTCCGACGCCGATGGCGGCAAATTTAAAAACCCAGCACTAGCTGTATGTGCTGCTGCTGGTTCCTGCATGTGTCAGATTGCTTCTCATTGCCAAGGAAAGAGGGAAAACGCTCTACAAAGGTGGATGACCTTCTCCTATTCAGTTTCTGTGTCAGGATCCCTACTTTCTCTCTCTCTCTCTGCATTGCTGCTTGTTTTTCTCCCTGCAGGTTCCCAGTCCGCTTCCTCACCATGGAGACCGCTGCCCCAGCAGATCACCGCCAGCCTATAAGGTAAGGGGGAGAAAACAAGGGTAAGTAGTGAAGATTGAAAAAGAGAGCACTTCTAACGCTGCCTAAATTGGTCAGCCCTACCAGGTCCTCAAGAACGTCTGCGTCAAGACAAAGAGAGTCCTCACGCAGGAGAAGCCACTCCAGACATAGACGAAGCCGCTCCTACCATAGAAGAAGCCGCTCGAGGGGAAGCCGCAGAAGAAGCCGCTCCAGGTTGCATTCCCGACATGGTCGATCCCGCCATAGAAGGTCGTCCTCACGCAGACACCGTTCCCCTGCACGCCACTCCCGTCCCGCCGGGAACGCATGCTGGATCTGCGGTGCAGCGGCTCTTCCGGATAAACTGGCTTGTCAAAAATGCCTGGAAGAGGCCACAAGAGAGAGAGCCTCGGAAGTTGGAGACTCAGCCCCTCAGGCTTCGATATCAGATGTGGATTTCTCCACCACTACCTCTCCAGCCCGGGCTAGCACATCAAAGGAGCAAGACTCCCTGTCTGATAATGAGGGTCTGGAGGTATCGGCCGGATTCGACTTCTGTCTGATAGAGCCGTTTATTAAATCGGTTAAGGAAGCAAGGATGGGAGGAACCCCAGGAAGTCCAGCCAAAGCAAAGGAAGTATTTTCCTCAGCTTAAGAAGGACCCAGAAGCTTTTCCGTTCATTGACGAACTGGAAGACTTAATCAAAGAGGAATGGCAGAGACCAGAGAAAAAGTCTAGTCTGAATAACAGACTCCTGAAGCTATACCCACTCAAGGAGCCTAAAGTGAATCCTCTGGTGTCCCCTCCGGTAGTGGACGCATCCTTGATGCGCCTTTCCAGGCATGTTACCCTCCTGTTAGAATACGCAGTAACGTTTAGAGACGTCCTCGACAGAAAGATCGACACGGATCTTAAGCGAGCTTACCTGTCAGCTGGAGGTGCCTGCAGGCCTGCGATAGCACTCGCTGCTGTAGGAAGGGCCATCTCGAGCTGGTCTACAAGCACAGAGAAGCTGGTATCAGAAGGTGCAGACCAAGAGAAAATAGTGAAGGCATTACAAGAGCTAAGCTTGGCTGGTGACTTCGTGGCTGAAGCCTCGGTCGACACCATCAGGTCTGCATCAAAGTCTATGCTGGCCTCAGTGACGGCCAGAAGAGCTTTGTGGCTGAAGCCCTGGACGGTGGATCCAGCATCCAAGTCTAACTGGTGCCATATTCCGTTCGACGATGAGCACCTCTTCGGAACAAAATTAGACACGGCCATCTCCAAGGTAACTGGTGGCAAGTCAGGGCTCATCCCCTCGGATAGGAGGCCTAAACAGAGACCTCCTCCCTTTAAGCGGAATCTCACAGAGAGGTATAGGGACGCGAAAGCGTGCAGACCAGGGAAGGAGTACCGAAGGAACTGGAAGAACCCTCAAACCTCCTTCATGAAGTTTCAGAAGCCTAAGACTCCTGCTTCCAGTGACCAGAAGCCCTTTTGAAGGTGCGCCCGTCCGGCCAGCGGTAGGGGGAGTAAGACTCTCCAGTTTCAAGCTGGTCTGGGCGGAGACCATACAAGATACCTGGCCACTATCAGTTTCGGCCACAGATGGTCCTTCAAGAACCGGCCCCCAAGGGATTAATTCTGCCCAACCCATATTCCTCCATCTGGGGAAAAAAGGTTGTCCCTTCTAAACTACGTCCAAGAACTTCTCCAAAAACGAGCGATAATAGAGGTTCCGCCAGCACAAAGAGGCAGGGGATTCTATTCTCCACTATTCCTCGTCAAGAAGAAGTCAGGGGACTTTCGACCGGTTCTAGACCTAAAGAACCTCAACAAGTCCATCAGAGTGGAGTCTTTCAGGATGGAAAGCTTACAGTCTATCCTCCAGGCCATAAATCTAGGAGACTGGATGCTCTTCATAGATCTCCAGGATGCCTACCTGCACATACCAATCCACGTGGCATTCCAAAAATGCTTCCAGCGAAAGCCTTTTTGATAGCCTTTTTGAGGGAGAAAGGTCTAAGGGTCCACCATTACCTGGACGACATTCTCCTTCTCTCAAACAGCCAGGAATCACTCGTGCAACATCGCGAGGTCCTAGTTTCCACCCTAATGAGTCTGGGTTGGATAATCAACTGGCAGAAGAGCAACATTCAGCCTACCCAAAGGATGGTTTTCCTGGGAGCCGAATTAGACATCCGAGCCAACACGGTGGAACTGCCAAGGGAGAAGTTGTCCCTACTAGTTCAGAAGGTGAAGGATGTCATTCCGGCATCATGTCTACCAGCCAGAACATACCTCAGCCTCCTGGGTTCCCTATCAGCGACCATTCCAATGGTCAGATGGGCACAATGGAATTCCAGACCCCTGCAAACCTCCTTCTTGCGCCAGTGGGACGGATGATCCATGTCCTAGTTAATTCACATCTCAGAGGAAGCCAGGTTATCTCTACGGTGGTGGACTCACCCCGACAACCTCAGCAGATGCAAGCAGATAGTCATCCTCCACCAGGAGGTGGTAACTTCGGACGCCAGTCTGGAGGGATGGGGGGCACATTATCTACATTATGCAGCTCAGGGCCGCTGGCACTTCAAAACCAAGGATGTAGTATCAAACGTTCTAGAGATGAAGGCAGCTTTTCAAGCCCTCTTTACATTCAGTTCACTCCTGAGAGGGAAACAGGTCCTCATTCGAATGGACAACCGAGTGGCTGTAGTCTACATCAACAGGCAGGGGGGTACCAAGAGCATCTCCATGATGCGGGAGGTTGGTCCGATAATGCTTTGGGCCCAACTGAACTTGTGGAATCTGAGGGCGGCCTACATTCCAGGTGTTCAAAATCTCCTGGCGGATTCTCTCAGCAGAACATTCGTTTCCAACAACGAGTGGTGTCTAAGCCCACAAGCATTTGCCTTTATATGCCAGACATGGGGTCATCCAGACATAGACCTTGCAGCGATGCCGGAGAACAAGAAATGTTGGAGGTTTTTTCTGTCAAGGAACCCCTTCGCCTCGGCGGAAGGAACAGATTGTCTCCAACACCCCTGAAACTTTCGCCTAGGCTACATTTTCCCACCAACGTCACTGATAGCCAGGTTCCTTATGAAGCTCAAACACTCAGCGGCTCTAGTACTAGCAGTGATTCCCTTCTGGCCACGGAGGCCTTGGTTCACCACCCTCCTGCAGCTAAGCACAACGGATCTACTTCCGCTCCCAGTGACAACGGATCTGCAAACCCAAGGTCAGCTCCTCCATTCGAACCCAGAGAAATTACACCTAACGGCCTGGAGGCTGAAAGGTCTAGGTTCCTAGTCCAGGGCTGCTCTCAACGGGTAGTCGATACACTGCTCCAAGCTAGGAAACTCTCCACAAACAACACCTACGGGAGAATCTGGGGAAAGTTCTCTTCCTTCGCCCAGGAACAAGGTTGGGACCCTTCTTCCCCATGAGCAGTACAGGTGCTCGAATTCCTTCAGTCAGGTCTGGACAAAGGCCTTAGGTCCAACACCTTAAAGGTTCAGGTGTCTGCCATCTCCGCTTTGACAGGGGTTAAGTGGGCCCTTAACCCTCTGGTGGTCCAATTTCAGAAAGCCTGCCTGAAGCTGAGGCCCCCTAGAAAGCCTTCGTTTCCAACATGGGACTTATCGACTGTCCTAGAGACCCTATCCGGAGAACCATTCTTCCCACTCGAAGACGTCTCCCTCTGGGACCTGACTCTGAAGGTATCGTTTCTAATTGCCATCACGTCGGCAAAGAGGGTCTCAGAAATGCAAGCTCTACTGATCAAGGAACCATATCTGATGATTTACCCAGACAGGCTAACCCTGAAGCCTTCAGACAGATTCATCCCAAAGGTCTCCTCCTCGTTCCACTTTAACCAGGAGATTGACCTCCCGGCCTTGGTCACAGATCAGGGCGCTCCCCATCCTTTGGATGTCAAGGGCAACATTCTGCAATACCTCTCTGTAACCAAATCTTTCAGAAAATGTGAAAACCTTCTAGTCATTCCACATGGGTTCAGGAAGGGCCAGGCAGCTTCTGCCCGTACCATCGCTTCATGGCTCGTGAAAGCTATCAAGAAAGCCTACTCCTTAAGCACCTCGCAAATTCCGGAAGGTTTAAGGGCGCATTCCACCAGGGCAATGGCGACTTCATGGGCAGCTTACTGCAGAGTCTCAGCGGAAACCATTTGTAGAGCGGCCACTTGGTCTTCCAGAAACACCTTTGTTTCCCGTCATAAAATAGACGCTGCACGCTTAGCAGCAGTTGAATTTGGGAGGGCCGTTATACAGGTCAATTCTTCTGTTTCTTGTCAAATAATTTATTTTGCATTTCCCACCCAGTTTGGCGAGTTACTCCCCAACGTGTATGCTGCCATGATGCGACAGGAAAATGGAAAATTGTATACTCACCTTTCCGTAATTTTCCTTTCCTGTCGCATCTTCATGGCAGCATACAATCACCTTCTCTTCTGAGGTGACATGTGTATATATTTACAGAGAATACTGGGACAGGTGTCTACTCTCTAATTTATAGCTATGTGGTCCTATCAGGTTGCGGAGGCGGAGTCACAACCCAACGTGTATGCTGCCATGAAGATGCGACAGGAAAGGAAAATTACAGAAAGGTGAGTATACAATTTTCCGTTTTGGAGACGGCTTATGGTAGAGAAATGAACATTCAATTCAAGGGCAACAGCTCTGGTGGACATTCCTGCAGGCAGCATGTCAATTGCATGTTCCCTCAAAACTTGCAACATCTGTGGCATTGTGCTGTGTAATAAAACTGCACATTTTAGAGTGGCCTTTTATTGTTGCCCATTTTTGGGCTAAAAATTCAAAATTGTCTTGCAATAAAATAGATAAAACTAAAAAAAACCCCAAAAAACGGTTGCATCTACTTTGATCGGTCTTTTCAATACCTTCCTTGCACTGTATACACACATTGTATCAATCCCCAAAAAGTACTTTGATAGCAACTACAGTACATATAATATTCAGACCTACAAGGCTTGATACCCTATATACTGTATACTGTATACATGATAGAATTATGCAGTGCTTCTACATTTACAATATATCCATACCATCACCATGGGCACAGTAATCTCCCTGACTGTTCAATGAAATATAAAATAATATAATAATTCAATAACAAAACAAACTTGTGTTAAAAGTCCTCTTTCAATTATATGTGGGATTCAAGATCCTCTGATAGATAGTCCTTCCCCCCACAACCCTGGTCTGGTGGTTGTGGGGGTCTGCAGACGGGAGGCTTTTAAAAATAAGGGGGCTTCCAGATACTGGCCTCCCTTATGAGAATAAGTAAGAGGGACATAGTACTCCTTCTCATTCATAAAAAATTAACCTATAGATAAAGACGCCCAAACTTTACAAGTCCTTTATTAAAAAAAAGAACCCAAGAAAAGCCCCTCATTGTAAATACATAATTATTTATGATGTCTGCTGCCTGCCAACACTAAAAACCCAACAGACCCAGTGAACATGACAGGGAAGGGACGAGGATAGCAATGACATCATTGACCAAATATGGCCATGGCCGGGGATTAACATCCATGTAAGCCAATGACATTGGTGACTTTGGCGGCTCCTAGTTTTCTGAAATATTACTTCCATATACACTATGCTACCAAAAGTATCGGGACATCTGCCTTTACACACACATGAACTTTAATGGCATCCCAGTCTTAGTCCGTAGGGTTCAATATTGGGTTGGCTCTGCCCTTTGCAGCTATAACAGCTTCAACTCTTCTGGGAAGACTGTCCACAAGGTTTAGGAGTGTGTCCTATCAATATAAAAAAACATGAGTATGTTTGACCATTCTTTCAGAAGCGCATTTGAGAGGTCAGGCACTGATGTTAGACGAGAAGTCCTGGCTCATGTTTCTCTAATTCATCCCAAAGGTGTTCTTTCGGGTTGAAGTCAGGACTCTGTGCAGGCCAGTAAAGTTCCTCCACCCCAAACTTGCTCATCCATGTCTTTATGGACCTTGCTTTGTGCACTGGTCCAAATCATTTGGTGGAGGGGGGATTATGGTGTGGGATTGTTTTTCAGGGGTTGGACTTGGCCCCTTAGTTTCAGTGAAGGGAACTCTTAAGGTGTCAGCATACAAAGACATTTTGGACAATTTAATGCTCCCAACTTTGTGGGAACATTTTGGGATGGCCTCTTTCTGTTCCAACATGACTGCGCACCAGTGCACAAAGCAAGGTCCATAAAGACATGGATGAGCGAGTTTGGGGTGGATGAACTTGACTGGCCTGTACAGAGTCCTGACCTCAAGCTGATAGAACACCTTTGGGATGAATTAGAGCAGAGACTGTGAGCCAGGCCTTCTTGTCCAACATCAGTGCCTGACCTCACAAATACGCTTCTGAAAGAATGATCAAACATTCCCATAGACACACTCCTAAACCTTGTGGACTGCCTTCCCAGAAGAGTTGAAGCTGTTATAGCTGCAAAAGGTGTGCCAAATCAAAATTGAACCCTACAGACTTATGCCCCGTACACACGGTCGGACTTTGTTTGGATATTCCGACAACAAAATCCTAGGATTTTTTCCGACGGATGTTGGCTCAAACTTGTCTTGCATACACACGGTCACACAAAGTTGTCGGAAAATCCAATCGTTCTAAACGCGGTGACGTAAAACACGTACGTCGGGACTATAAATGGGGCAGTGGCCAATAGCTTTCATCTCTTTGTTTATTCTGAGCATGCGTAGCACTTTGTCCGTCGGATTTGTGTACACACGATCGAAATTTCCGACAACGGATTTTGTTGTCGGAAAATTTTATATCCTGCTCTCAAACTTTGTGTGTCGGAAAATCCGATGGAAAATGTGTGATGGAGCCCACACACGGTCGGAATTTCCAACAACAAGGTCCTATCACACATTTTCTGTCGGAAAATCCGACCGTGTGTACGGGGCATAAGACTGGGATGCCATTAAAGTTCATGTGTGTGTGTAAAGGCAGGTGTCCCAATACTTTTGGTAAAACTAGGGTATGATCATCAGGGGACTGAATGGGCAAAAACTCAGGCATTTGTCCAAATGACATAACAGCCAAAGATTGGACTGAACCAATAGCCCATCCCTACACAGCACTGCCTTCTCTTTTTAGAACAATGTTATACTTTATGATGCTTTGCCACAAGGATTATTTGTACCCTTTTGAAACACCTCCCCATAAGATGACTAGCTGTCCTAACCTTATGTAATGTAGAAAATTCTGCTTTTCTTACCTGGGTATAACCATATAGATTCAGCAGCTGGGCCATTTGGAGGGTGGTATCAGAATTGAGATCTCCAATGAAACCAGCCAGGGCACCCCGCTCCATACAGGAATAATTTGGAGCTTCCTTTGTATGTCCAGACAATATCTGTAGAACGTCTTTTATAGCTTTATTCACATGTCCACAAGAATCATACACATGATATCCCAGAGTCATGTTGGGAAGAATATCTGGACTGCTGTTTATCTCATTAATAGCAAATCTAAAAGCCAGGAGATGTCTGTATTCTCTCCCATAAACCCTGCAGAAAATGGATAGCTTCACATTGGTCTACAGTACAAGGATTCAAGGAGAAATTCTTTATGGCAAAATGTATAAAACATTTCAACTACAGATCTATGGTGGGATTGGTGGCCGTGTGTATTTCTCCATAGGACCAGCAATTTGAAAGAATGTAAACACATCAAAACATGACATGGCACATAGCAATTGATATATCACTAGGTAGTAAAAATAAATCATATATATATATATACACACACATCGTAAAATGGCATAAAAACAATTCATATATGTACACATGGTTCACATAGTGGCACATAAAAGTAGTTCTAGTGTAATCATATATGGACATGAATTATTTGGTGACATATTGCAGTACCTGGTAATGTAAACCGTAAATTACATTGAAAACTCATCTTTTCAGAGAAGCCTATCTGGCCCCACCTAACAACTGTACTTTTATTTTCTTCCCCCACCACAGTTATTACCTCTTGTGTCTCTTGACCTTCCCTCTTAGATTGTAAGCTCTAATGATCAGGGCCCTCTGATTCCCCCTGTATTAAAGTGTATTGTATTTGTATTATCTATCCTCAAGTTGTAGAACACTGCGTAAACTGTTGGTGCCATATAAATCCTTTATAATAATAATAATAATAATAATAATAATAATATGGTGACATATTGCAGTACCCGGTAATGTAAACCATAAATACTGGATATTATGAGATCATTTGGAAAAACAAAATTGTTGTATCAAGGTGAAAAATGAACTGAATGTTAGGGACATGACTGCATCCTATAAGCTTGACGTGTTTTGTGGATCAACTCCACTTCTTCAGGAGCGGACACATAACATGTTCTATGAAAAAGTAAAAATTATCAACATGATCCAATGGAGAGGGGAAATAGGGTGGAAAAGAAGTGTCAGCTCATGTTACTTACTACAGATGGTCCTGATGTTCGAGTCAAACGTAAGTTCAAATCAAACATCAGGTGTTTGCCTGTTCTCTGAATTGCGAATCTTATGGGGCATTTGCGGCTAATTCAAGAGCTGCGGAATGCCCCATAATGCACTGCAAGATCGCAGTGCATTGATGTCTGGTCATTGGCCAAAGCATGCACCTGACCTGACCTCCATGCTTTGGCCACTCACAGCACACCCTGCTGCGAGAGCCATAAATGGCCAAAGGCTCAGGGGGCTAAGTCCACGAGAGATAGTGGAAGAGAGAATGAGAGAGGAGACTACTGTGTAGTTTAGTGCTGGACGGCAAGGATTTGTTTTACAATTTTTTTTTTTGTTTTCATTACTTTGCAAACCTCTGCTAAATATACCTGGCATATAATAGATAAAAAAAATCTGCGCTAACCTAGTGATTAGAAAAGGGTGCTGCAGCTTGTGAGTAGCCTAAATACTAAAGCACAAGAACATGTGAAATAAATAAACAAGCACGCATCCACTAAATTTGACCAATATGTGAAAAATAAAATGAAATAGTGAATCTCGTACAATCCTTAAAACAAAAGTAAAAAGCTGTACTAATATGAAATATACTGATGTATAGAGATTCAACAAATAATGTGAACATATATAAAAAAATTACATATACTGTGTATGAACAAAACAAAAGTCCATATAAAATAACATGAAGTGACCACAATGTGGAACCTCCAAAATCTTCCAATACTTTGATACTCTGATATTCCAAAGCCAGAAAAAATATAATATCAATGCTGCTTACCAGATTTGTATGATCTCAAATTGTGTACTACTGGTGCTGGTGACCCCGGACTTCACAAAGGTGTTTGTGGTACAGACAGATGCCTCGGAGGTGGGTCTAGGTGCCTGAGGCAGAAACTAAACAGGCATTGAAAAAACTATGCCATTGTCGAGAATGTGTGTCTCGCTATTAAATGGGCCTTAGACTCCCTGAAGTATTACTTGTTGGGAAGGTCATTTAAGCTGGTCACTGACCATGCTCCCCTAAAGTGGATGTGTGACAACAGGGAGAAAAATGGCGGCGTGACAAGATTTTTACTGGCTTTACAGCCCTTTAAGTTTACAGTAGAGCATAGTCTGGGCAAGCTTCAAAACAATGCAGATGCCCTCTCCCGCATGCACTGTATGCTTGGGACAATTGCTCAGCTGCAGGGGCTTGAACAGAGGGGGAGGATATGTAATGGTATGCAAGGTGAGGTAATGAACAATTGATATATTACACCTTGTATGTGTTCTGTTGTAAGAGACTGAAGCAGAATCCGGCCTGGGTTTTTCTAGCCTCTGTGCCAGGCTTTGTTCCGGTCTGGATGTTCTGGTCCACTTAAGCCCACGCACAGGTGGACTTTAAATGAGCTGGAAGAGAGCACAGCTGGGCTCTGGCCTGAGACTAATGCTGGCCATACACTATACAGAAAATCGGCCGAACCCATTTTCGAAAAACGAACGTTCGACCGTGACCGCAAACGATCGTGCCATCATATAATGACCGATAAATTGTTCAGTGGACATGAATAAATAATTTTTTGTTCATTTTTTTACATATACCTAGTGCAGACAGTTCGGACGGGAAACACATTAACCTTGCAATTTATCGTACGTTCGGCAGAAATTTACCAAACTTCCCGTTCGTTTTTTTACCACAAAAACGTCACAAACGATTATCGATTTGTGCCCATTAACTTGCCGAAAAACGAACGAAGTGTCTATACGAACGATTTTTCGGCCAATTTTTCGTATAGTGTATGGCCAGCATTAGAAGGGAATCTGAAAGAGAGAGAGAGCTCTGTTTGGATTTAAAAAGAAGGGTTGCTTTACCACATGTTTTGTGAGTGACGGGGACCAGACCCACACTGTATAGAGAGGAGACTACTGTATAGTTTTGCATTGGAAGGCAAGGATTTGTTTTACAAATTTTTTGATTGTTTTCATTACTTTGCAAACCTCTGATAAATAATATATATATATTATTGCGAAAGTATTCGGCCCCCTTGAACTTTTCAACCTTTTGCCACATTTCAGGCTTCAAACATAAAGATATAAAATTTTTATTTTTTGTGAAGAATCACCAACAAGTGGGACACAATTGTGAAGTGGAACGAAATCTTTTGGATTTTTGAAACTTTTTAACTAATAAAAAAATGAAAAGTGGGGTGTGCAAAATTATTCGGCCCCCTTGCGTTAATACTTTGTAGAGCCACCTTTTGCTGCGATTACAGTTGCAAGTCACTTGGGGTATGTCTCTATCAGTTTTGCACATCGAGAGACTGAAATTCTTGCCCATTCTTCCTTGCAAAACAGCTCGAGCTCAGTGAGGTTGGATGGAGAGCGTTTGTGAACAGCAGTTTTCAGCTCTTTCCACAGATTCTCGATTGGATTCAGGTCTGGACTTTGACATGGCCATTCTAACACCTGGATACATTTATTTGTGAACCATTCCTTTGTAGATTTTGCTGTATGTTTGGGATCATTGTCTTGTTGGAAGATAAATCTCCCTCCCAGTTTCAGGTCTTTTGCAGACTCCAACAGGTTTTTATCCAGAATGGTCCTGTATTTGGCTGCATCCATCTTTCCCTCAATTTTAACCATCTTCCCTGTCCCTGCTGAAGAAAAGCAGGCCCAAACCATGATGCTGCCATCACCATGTTTGACAGTGGGGATGGTGTGTTGAGTGTGATGAGCTGTGTTGCTTTTACGCCAAACATATCGTTTTGCATTGTGGCCAAAAAGTTCGATTTTGGTTTCATCGGACCAGAGCACCTTCTTCCACATGTTTGGTGTGTCTCCCAGGTGGCTTGTGGCAAACTTTAGACAAGACTTTTTATGGATATCTTTGAGAAATGGCTTTCTTCTTGCCACTCTTCCATAAAGGCCAGATTTGTGCAGTGTACGACTGATTGTTGTCCTATGGACAGACTCTCCCACCTCAGCTGTAGTTCTCTGCAGTTCATCCAGAGTGATCATGGGCCTCTTGGCTGCATCTCTGATCAGTCTTCTCCTTGTCTGAGCTGAAAGTTTAGAGGGACAGCCAGGTCTTGGTAGATTTGCAGTGGTCTGATACTCCTTCCATTTCAAAATGATGGCTTGCACAGTGCTCCTTGGGATGTTTAAAGCTTGGGAAATCTTTTTGTATCCAAATCCGGCTTTAAACTTCTCCACAACAGTATTACAGACCTGCCTGGTGTGTTCCTTGGTCTTCATGATGCTCTCTGCGCTTTCAACAGAACCCTGAGACTATCACAGAGCAGGTGCATTTATACAGAGACTTGATTACACACAGGTGGATTCTATTTATCACCATCAGTCATTTAGGACAACATTGGATCATTCAGAGATCCTCGCTGAACTTCTGGAGTGAGTTTGCTGCACTGAAAGTAAAGGGGACGAATAATTTTGCACGCACCACTTTTCAGTTTTTTAATTGCTAAAAAAGTTTAAAATAGATTTCGTTCCACTTCACAATTGTGTCCCACTTGTTGGTGATTCTTCACAAAAAATACAAATTTTATATCTTTATGTTTGAAGCCTGAAATGTGGCAAAAGGTTGAAAAGTTCAAGGGGGGCGAATACTTTAGCAAGCCACTGTATATATATATATATATATATATATATATATATATATATATACTCTGCATTCAGTGTAGACTATATATACAGTGCATTCGGCATGTGTAGTATATAACATATATATATATTCTGCAAACAGTGTATTGAAGTGGTTAAGGGGAACCCTATGACAGAATTAACAAAAAAAACAGCATGAGGTCTCCCCAAAATCCATACCAGGCCCATTGGGTCTGGTATAGATTTTGAAGGGGAACTCCACACCAAAAAAAAAAAATAGCGTGGAGTCCCCCCCAAAATCCATACCATGCTCTTTAGATCTGGCATAGATTTTAGGGGGAACTCCATGCCATTTTTTTTTTCATTTTTTTTAATTTTTTTCAACGAAGGATCACAGTCTTTATGCAGTCCAAGCATTAGAAAAAATAGTAAGTGAATGTAAAAACGATGATTTCTGTGTTCATCAGAAAAAGATTGGTGACTCCAGGTGCTCCCCCCAATGTAATCCCCACTCACCAGAAGCAGTCACCCCTGCAGGGGTAGTGGGCATAGAGTGGGTGTCTGGAGTAGGTGTTCCTTTGGGTGTCCTGGTTGCCTCCGGTTATCCGTGGGTGTATCCCAATAGCTCGGTTTGGGGTTTCCAGCTGGCTTTTTTCAGAGGTGGACTCCTCCGTGCCTCATCACCATACCAATGTATTTTCCTTTTCCTTTCTGTCACATGCAAACTTCCTGAGTCCCAGGCCAAGAGTCTAGCGTAATAATATATGGACATGGATCATATGGTGACATATTGCAGTGCCTAGCAATGTAAACCATAAATACTGGATATCATAAGATAAACTGTAAAAAAGAGAATTGTTCTATCAAGGTGAACTTGTTCTATCAAGGTCAACTGGATGTTAGGGACATGACTGCATTCCATAAGGTTGACGTGTTTTGTGGATCAGGAGCGGACACATAACATGTTCTATGAAAAAGCAAAAATGACCAAAATGATCCAATGTAAAAACCCAATAGGTGGTGACTTCCTTAGGGGTCAAAGGTCAGGTGTTGAGTGACAGCTTTTTAAAGCCCATATGCATGGTCACCTGACCGTTCACCCCTAAGGAAGTTAAGTGGTAGTGACAATACGCATTGAGCAGAGTCGGGTAATGTAGCACAAGCAGCACACGAGAGCCACGACCACGCTGGAGATAGAGATTGAATGCACAGTTTTTATCTTGATAAATGTTAAGTGGATACTTTCAATAAATTCTACATGTTTTTAAATACTACACTAGGGAAGCTTATTTGCTTTGATCAAGGGGAAAAGAAGTTACTTCACACAGCTCACATAAAGCCTCTAGCATAATTTGGAGAGGGGAAAGGAGGAGAAGGACACCAATCAGATGTCTCAGCAATCCGGATTATACACAAGTTGGGGAAGACGAGATTGGACCATCACCTTCTGGTGAATGAGCTCAACTCCTCAGCCTGCTTGACCTAGAGAAGGTGGCCTCGGACATTAAAAACACAGTCACAGCAGCAATAGCTGACCTCAGAGCAGACATCCAGGCAGTAGTACATTGCATCGGTGAAGTGGAACAAACGACGCAGACCCATGTTGCCGCCATTCGTCAGGTACAATGCACCTATGACTCCCAACTCTCTCACCTTCTAGACCTCCATAGACATGTCGAAGATCTGGACAATTGCGGTCGGAGGCACAATATTAGAGTGCGGGGGGTACCTGAAAGCATTGACCAGGGGACCCTACAACAGAAAATTTGCACAATCTTTAATGAGCTAATTGATCGCCCTGCAGACTCCCCGATCGAAATGGAAAGGGCACACCGTGCCCTGCGTCCTCAACCCTGTGATAATGAACCACCCAGAGATGTGATCTGTTGTGTTGTCAACTATCCACTTAAAGAAGAAATTCTTCGTAAAGCCAGGGAATGGGGCAGAATCCTACACAATGACGCTGAAATTAAACATTTCCAGGACTTGTACCAGATAACGCTGCAGAACAGAAGAGCCCTGCGCCCCCTTCTGGAAACCTTGCGCACTAGGAACATCCCCTATCGCTGGAAATTTCCCTTCGCTCTCTCGGCGTCCAACAGGGGACGCTCTGCACTGCTCCGCTCCCCGGAAGATCTGCAGGCGTTCTGTGAGCATCTCGATCTTCCTCTTATTGAGCTTCCGGAATGGTATGCCTTCTATTTCCCCATGGAACCCGGTCTCTCTCAATCCGTCGCCTAAAGCCCAAGGACACAGATCTCGCAGATGCAGACCCGATGTGGCATCACCGAACCCTCGCACATCACGCCGCGACATCTATCATCGCAGCCCTGGCTCTCCACCCTCTCCTTCCTTGAGAAGGGACCGCCCGGAGGTCTAAAGAACTCTGCTGTACCTCGCCCATGGTCCACCTGCACGTGATTGCCTTTGCAGCTGACTTTTCCTCAGCCATTTTGTTCTTTGTCACCCTGGTCTCCTGTTTTTTTTTCTCCCTCCCTTATCCCACTCCCCCTCCAGTATGCCGATGTGAGACTTGAGGTGTCATGCCTCTTTACCCACCAACCTCACGCCCACTGTTGCCTGCTCTAATGTTCCATACAACTGATGAGGTGAACTTTCCTTCAAAGAATATCTGGAGATACTCCCCAGCAGAAAATTCATTCCTGACTTGCCCGCCCGGACATCTCCCCAACATCGCACAGACTGCACTACGGAATCGTCAGCGCACCTTGTGACTGCACCTGACATTAGACGTCAAGATAACGCTCTCTACGGTACTTACAATCCGGAAAAGGCCTGTTGCCCCAAATTATACTCATATCACAAAGGAAATTGATACCACTCCGATAGCATGCTAAACCTTCCTTTTTTAAGATTCACCCCTATATACTACCCGAAGACATGTTACAGTTGGGCTAATCTGCCTAAACATGCTGTGCTCTGCAGAGAACTCCCAGAGATCACAGGGTCTACACGAGCCTTAGAATCTATATAGCTGTTCAGAATATGGGACTTCAGGGAAGGGTCATCTGTTTAACGGACTCTAATCTGTAAGCGCATACTTTGCAGCTAGTTTTGGGTAGTGACTGCTCTTCTATACCTCAGAGATGAGCTATTAAGTGAGTTACTGTCAATTTTGTTTAGCACCCTAAGAACCCGGGATGCTTTGATCCTCAATCTGTCTACAGGGTACCATCCCCTTCAATCTGCTAGATTTACTCGTAGAACCTAATCACTACTTATTACCTAAAATATCCTACGTGCTAACACGCAATACAAGCGAACTTATCAATATATGTGTGGCATCCCGGGTCCTTGGGTGATTCACCCTGAATATCGTGACTTTTATTATCCTAAATTGGGCTTGATGCAACACGACCCAGAAAAGTACAAGCCGCCCAGGTCAGTCAGCAACACCGGCTGACTATAACAATATGTTTACTCCTCTTTCCACTTCATCTCCCCTTCCCCTTCCCTTTCCCCCTGTGTACCCTGTACTCTTCCCTACCCCCCTCTTTTTTTTTTCTTCCCTGTTACAACAGCTACTGAATGCAATGGTGGTCCTCGGCTAAGTTGAAATGATTGTTAACCTGTTACTCATGGTGATATAAGAACCAAGTTTTTGACTGTTTAGTTCTTTGTAGGTCTCTCACTAAAATTTTCTAGCTCTTCATCTCTTCACGCTTCCAGTTTCGGTCCCTGGCTCGTAGCCCCCTGTGGTTTCCGCCCTTCTATTTGTCCCCACACAGCAGTCCTTTTTGGATGACTGCTGACATTCCAGAATCTCCCTTTATAGGTGGTATACATAATATAGCACCGCCTCTGGTATTTTCTCGTTTCTAACCTTTCTTCCTTCTTCCCCTTCCCCTTCCCCTCTTTTTCTTTTCTTGTTTCCAACCTCTCTTTCTCCTCTCCTCTCTCTTAGCTCTCTCCTCATCCTTATTCCTTCCCCACCACATATCTCCCTCCTCCCCCTCCCTCATCCCGCCCTCCTGTCTCTCCTCTTTATCTCCTTACTGGCTGTGACCCCCCCCCACTTCTGCTAAGCCACATTCACTACAAGTCCAAAAGTTGCCTTCTTCTTTCACAAGACCCCCCCCTTTTCTCCTATTACTTCCTGTCTCAAGCACCTATTGATTGTGTGGCTCCGCCCCCGCACCCCCATTCCACTTATTGACCATTCTCTTCGCCTTCCAGCAACCCTTCTAAACAAATTGCATAAAGTAACTCCAGATACTAAAACTCCGCATCATCATGCAGAACAAACAGTCTCCCGGTCCGTCCCTGACGTTGAAGTGCATATCGCTCAATGTGAAAGGCCTCAATCTATCGGAAAAAAGATCCTATCAGCACTTACAAAACATAAAGCAAATTTAATTTTTCCACAGGAAACACACTTTTACTCCAACACGGTACCTAAGCTTTCCAATCACATTTATCGCACCGCAGTACATGCCACTAATCCTGAGTCCAAGACCAAAGAGGTATCTATTCTAGTCTCCAAAAATGCAAACCTTCACTTATCTGATTTCCTCATCGATCCAGAAGGCAGGTATATTTTTCTTAAAGGATCATATGCTTCAAAACCAGTTACACTTGCAAACATATATTGCCCTAATGTCCATCAAGTGACATTTTTTAAGAAAACCTGTGAGCTACTAGCATCCTTTAGGAAAGGTATAGTGCTAATGGGTGGCGACTTTAACGTCCCCCTTAATCCTATGTTGGACTCCTCTACGGGCACCTCCACCCTATAGGGCTCTACGCCAAATTAAACTACAATTTCAGAACCTAACCCTTCATGACACCTGGCGCACTCTGTTTCCTTCTATTAAAGACTACACTTTTTTTCGGCCCCGCACCAGAAATATTCTAGGATAGATTATTTCTTCCTCTCCCAGACGGACTTACCCCTACTCCACCAATCCACTATAGAACCCATGTTTCTATCAGACCACCGCCCGATTACAGTAACCTTAACCTTTCCTGAAACGTGTACAAAAACCAAAACATGGAGCTTGAATCCATCTTTACTCAAGGATCCTGTAGCGTTAGAACATATTTGCAACCGAATCCACCTTTACTTCATAGAAAACTCCGCTTCAGAGGTCTCCCCAATTTCTCTGTGGGAAGCGCATAAATGCGTGATCCGGGGAGAACTGATTTCCCTGGCAGCAACTGCCAAGAGACAGTATCAGGAAAACATTAACAACCTGACTAAGAAAATTAAGAACCTAGAAGCATCCCACAAATTGACACAAGCACAGTCTACTCTACAAGACCCACTACATACCAGATCCCTTCTCTTAGAGTAACTGGGCAAACAAACGAAAAGACGCTACATCCTTGGCCAGAGGATATTCTATGAACAAGGTAACAAATGCGGACGTCTTTTAGCCCGCACAATACAAAACTCTAAGATCTCCTCTACAATACACCATATCTGAAATGTGCAGGGTTCCCTTCTGGCCAAGAATGAGGACATAGCGATAGAATTCGAAAAATTCTACTCAAAACTATATAACCTCCAATCGAATCACAAGACCCAAGCCTCTAAAGAGGAACACTTTAAAACCATTAGGAACTTTCTTTGCCAATATAGCCCAAAACCAATAACTCCCCAACAGGTGCAAGATTTAGAATGTCCCCTCTTGGCAGAAGAACTGGAGATAGCTATTAAACATATGAAATTGGGCAAGAGCCCAGGACCGGACAGTTTCACCCTCCAGTACTACAAATCCTTTGCCGATATCCTATCTCCTAAACTTCTCGCCACTTTTAACACCCTTGCGGACCCCCAGATTAGGCCAGATAATATGTTAACTGCACACATAACTGTCATCCCTAAGGAAGGCAAGGATCCATCACAAGTAGCTAACTACAGACCTATATCTCTTTTAAATGTAGATATTAAAATCTATGCAAAGATCCTTGCCAATAGGATACCCCCCCTAGTGCCTGACCTCATCTCCTTAGACCAAGTGGGCTTTGTTCCTGGTAGGGAGGCCAGGGACAACACTATCCGCACACTGAACCTACACCATTGGCTTACGAAGTCTAAAACACGGGGATTCTTTCTGTCTCTAGATGCTGAGAAGGTGTTCGACAGAGTGGCCTGGGACTACATGCGGGAGGTACTCGTAGCTAGGGATGAGCCGAACACCCCCCGGTTCGGTTCGCACCAGAACCTGTGAACGGACCGAAAGTTCGCACGAACGTTAGAACCCCATTGACGTCTATGGGACTCGAACGTTCGAAATCAAAAGTGCTCATTTTAAAGGCTAATTTGCATGGTATTGTCCTAAAAAAGGGTTTGGGGACCCGGGTCCTACCCCAGGGGACATGTATCAATGCAAAAAAAACTTTTAAAAACGGCCGTTTTTTCGGGAGCAGTGATTTTAATGATGCTTAAAGTAAAAAAAAAAAAGTGAAATATTCCATTAAATATCGTACCTGAGGGGTGTCTATAGTATGCCTGTAAAGTGACGCGTGTTTCCCGTGTTTAGAACAGTCCCTGCACCAAATGTCATTTTTAAAGGAAAAAATCTCATTTAAAACTGCTTGCGGGTTTAATGTAATGTCGGGTCCTGGCAATATGGATGAAAATCAGTGAGACAAACGGCATGGGTACCCCCCAGTCCATTACCAGGCCCTTTGGGTCTTGTATGGATATTAAGGGGAACCCCGCACCCAAATTAAAATAAGGAAAGGTGTGGGGCCACCAGGCCCTATATACTCTGAACAGGAGTATACAGGCGGTGCAAACAAGACAGGGACTGTAGGTTTGTTGTTAAGTAGAATCTCTTTGTAATTTTGAACGGGTACATTTTTAACGTGTTTAGCTCCAGCCAAAAAATCTTTTTTAAGCTTTTTGGAAAACATAGAGAAGGGTTATCACCCCTGTGACATTTGTTTTGCTGTCTTTCCTCCTCTTCAGAAGATTTCACCTCACTTTTTGTCCCAATGACAAATGTTTTTTGAAAATTTGGGGTTTTTTGTGAAACAAGGATTGGTGATAAAGCATCAGTGGAAAGGAGAAATGTTTTTCCCATATTAACTCTTACAGGAGAGAATTTCCCTTCCTAGGGGTAGATTTATTCTCACTTCCTGTTGTCTCCTTCCGTTTGCAAGTAGGAGTCGTTTGTAAGTTAGTTGTTTGAAAGTAGGGTCCTGCCCTATATACTCAGCAGAAATTTGGGCCTTAGGTGTTGCTGTGGCCACAACACTGTAAGCCCTCACATGGCCCTGCTGTGAAATATTAGATCAAGAATTGTAATTACATGCCCCTGTTGAACAGGAGCTGAAAAATTAGGCCTTAGGCACTGGTGCTGGTGCCACAACACTGCAACCCCTCACAGACACTCTAGTTGGAATGCAGGAATGAGCCCTGCTGCAAAGTATTGCATCAAAAATTGTAATTACACGCCCCTGTTAAACAGGGGCAGAAAAAATGGGCCTTAGGCACTGGTGCTGGTGCCACAACACTGCAACCCCTCACAGACACTCTAGTTGGAACACAGGAACGAGCCCTGCTGCAAAGTATTGCATCAAAAATTGTAATTACACGCCCCTGTTAAACAGGGGCAGAAAAAATGGGCCTTAGGCACTGGTGCTGGTGCCACAACACTGCAACCCCTCACAGACACTCTAGTTGGAACGCAGGAACGAGCCCTGCTGCAAAGTATTGCATCAAAAATTGTAATTACACGCCCCTGTTAAACAGGGGCAGAAAAAATGGGCCTTAGGCACTGGTGCTGGTGCCACAACACTGCAACCCCTCACAGACACTCTAGTTGGAATGCAGGAACGAGCCCTGCTGCAAAGTATTACATCAAAAATTGTAATTACACGCCCCTGTTAAACAGGGGCTGAAAAATTGTGCCTTAGGCACTGGTGGTGGCGCCCAGAACCAAAAATGTTCTTACAAGCTATCAGCGTGATGATTGAGGAGGAAGAGGATAATTACTCAGGGATAGTCACTCAGCATCAGCATAGGCAGTCTTTGAAGGGATCTGAGATTTCAAAAAAAATTATTCGGTTACATCAGCATCAGGTGCTTGGTAGCTGGTGGTGATCCAAGACTGATTCATTTTTATGAAGGTCGGTTGATCGACCGAGTCAGTGGACAGACGCACCCTGTGATCGGTTACCACGCCTCCAGCAGCACTGAATGTGCGTTCCGAAAGAACGCTGGATGCAGGACAGGCCAGTAGCTCAATTGCATACTGTGCAAGCTCTGGCCAGTGATCCATCCTCAAGACCCAGTAACCCAGAGGATTTTCGGTGGGAAAGGTGTCCAAGTCTGATCTTGCCCCTAGGTATTCCTGCACCATGTAAAACAGACGCTGGCGATGGTTGCTGGAACCGATCATACCTTGGAGCTGCGGACCAAAAAATTGTCTGAACGCATCGGTCAGACGGCCACCTTCTCCACCGCTCCTTCTTTGACTGACCGAAGCCTCAGCAACACGTTGTCCAGAAACAGGAGTTTGTAACCTCCCAGTCTCTGGGAACGTGTTGCACAGACCTTTCTGCAAGGCCTCCCGAAGATGTTTCATCCTCTGCTCCCTCTGCGATGGCAAAATAAGGTCCGCAACCTTACCCTTGTAACGTGGATCAAGGAGGGTTGCCAGCCAGTATTGGTCCTTCTCCTTGATACCACGAATACGAGGATCCTTATGCAGGCTTTGCAGGATCAGGGAGGCCATGCAGCGTAGGTTTGCTGAGGCATTCGGTCCGGAGTCCTCTGGGTCACTAAGGATGACATGGTCCGCAGCCACCTCCTCCCAGCCACGTACAAGTCCATGTGTTTCTTGGGACTGATCTCTTAAAGACTGCTGCTGATGCTGAGTGCCAGGCTCCACCTCCATACTGACACAATCTTCCTCCTCCTCCTCCTCCTCCTCGTCCTCTTCCTGTGTGATCGGCGGGCACGCAGGAACACTGTCTGGATAAAGGGGGCCTTGAGAGCTAAGGAAGTCCTCCTCTTCCTGCCTCTGTTCTGCCTCAAGTGCCCTGTCCATTGTTCCATGCAGCGTGTGCTCCAACAGGTGGACAAGGGGGACAGTGTCACTGATGCATGCACTGTCACTGCTCACCATCCTCGTGGCCTCCTCAAATGGTGACAGGACAGTGCATGCATCCCTGATCATGGCCCACTGGCGTGGGGAAAAAAAACCAAGCTCCCCTGACCCTGTCCTGGTGCCATAGTCGCACAGGTACTCATTGATGGCCCTCTGCTGCATGTGCAGCCACTGCAGCATGGCCAACGTTGAGTTCCACCTGGTGGGCATGTCACAGATTAGGCGGTTCTTGGGCAGGTTAAACTCCTTTTGGAGGTCCATCAGCCGAGCACTGGCATTATATGACCGGCGGAAATGCACACAGACTTTCCTGGCCTGCCTCAGGACATCCTGTAAGCCCGGGTACCTGCCCAAGAACCGCTGCACCACCAAGTTAAGGATGTGAGCCAAACAGGGCACATGGGTCATTTGTCCCTGTCGGAGGGCAGAGAGGAGGTTGGTGCCATTGTCGCAAACCACCATTCCTGCCTTAAGTTGGCGTGGCGTCAACCACCTCTGAACCTGCCCCTGCAGAGCTGACAGAACCTCTGCCCCAGTGTGGCTCCTGTCCCCCAAGCACACCAGCTCAAGCACCGCATGGCATCTTTTGGCCTGCATACTTGCGTAGCCCCTTGAACGACTACGGAGCACCGCTGGTTCCGAGGAAGAGGCCATGGAGGAAGAAGAAGAGGAGGGGGTGGAGGAGAGAGGTGTGTCACAATCATTAGCATTTTGGAGGCGTGGTGGCGGAACAACCTCCAACACTATTGCACCTTGTCCTGCATCCTTCCCAGCTGCCAGCAGAGTCACCCAATGCGCTGTGAAACTTAGGTAACGTCCCTGTCCATGCCTGCTGGACCATGAGTCAGCGGTAATATGCACCTTACCGCTGACCGCCCTGTCCAGCGAGGCATGGACATTGCCTTCCACATGCTGGTAGAGAGCCGGAATCGCCTTCTGTGAGAAAAAGTGGCGTTTGGGTACCTGCCACTGAGGAACCGCACATTCCACAAACTCACGGAAGGGGGCAGAGTCTACCAACTGAAAAGGCAGCAGTTGAAGTGCTAGCAATTTTGCCAAGCTAGCATTCAACCGCTGGGCATGTGGATGGCTGGGAGCAAACTTCTTTCGGCGGTGCAGCAGCTGGGGCAGGGAAATTTGCCTGGTACAATCTGACGTCGGTGTACCAAAATCAGATTGCCCACAAGTACTTGGCTGTGACACACCTAATTCTACACCTTCATTCCTCTCAGTGCAGGTCTCAGAGAGGACTGAAGGTCTAGTGGGGTTGGAAATCTCAGCTGATGAGGAGCAAGGAGAGGTCCTCTTTGTTCTTTGGTGTGGGTCTTTTAGATACGCTTGCCAACGAACTGCATGGCAGGTCAACATATATCTGGTCAAGCATGTGGTACCCAAGCGGGAGATGTTTTGGCCACGCGAGATACGCTTGAGACATATGTTGCAAATAGCAGCGGTGCGATCTGATGCACTCGTCTCAAAAAAGGCCCACACCAAAGAACTTTTTGAATAACGCGCAGAGACTGCAGCGCCCTGCACATGTGGAGCTTTGGGGTGTGATGCAGTCAATGTGCTGCCCTTAGGCTGGCCCCTGGAGGGAATCCTGCCTCGGTGGTGATGTGCCGCCTCCTCCTCCTCCTCCTCTCTCCTATCAGGCACCCATGTTGAGTCAGTGACCTCATCATCCCCTCCCTCCTCATCACTGGAGCAAACCTGGCAGTATGCTGCAGCAGGGGGAGCATGACTGCCAGATTGCTGTCCTTCTTGGGCACCCCCTCTGTCCGTGCTCATGTTACTGCCTTCATCGAGCTCAGTATCATCATCAGAGCCTTCCAAACGCTGGGCATCCTCCTGGAGCATGTACCCAACACTGTGGTCAAACAGTTCGAGGGACTCCTCAGGAGAACATGGTGGGGCTAGGGAAGGAGTCACTGATGACATTGAGCCAAGGGAAGAGGCCGCTGCTTTGCCAGACAAAGTACCCTGGGCATGGGTGAGAGAGGATGAGGAGGATGAGGACGGCTTGGTCATCCACTCGACCAAGTCTTCCGCATGTTGCGGCTCAACATGGCCAGCTGCAGAAAAAAAGGCCAAGCGTGTCCCATGGCCACATGCTGATGAGGATGCACCGTCTCCACGACCAGCACTAGACACAGAGCCTGCTTGCCCTCTCTTATTGGCTTGTGACTGTCTGCCTCTCCTTCTTGGCCTTCCAGACATACTAATGGCCTGTAGCTGCACTAAGCTGGGATATATATATATATATATATATATATATATATATATATATATATATATATATATATATGTACTGATACTGCAGCTAGCAAAATCAACTGCCTGCCTGTAGTATGAGAACACCACCAGCCTTCTACAGGTAGCTTTAGCTGAACACTGTGAGGTGGACGCACCCCACTAACCTGTAGGTTTAGCTGAACACTGTGAGCAGGACGCACTGCACTAACTGTAAATAGTCTAGCTGCTTGACTTTGGTACTAATAGGATCAAAAGAACACCAGTAATTTTCTTCAGTTAGCTGTATTTACTGTAACAAGACAAGCCTGCCTGTCAGTAAGAAGATAACAGAAACGGATCTAGCTGAACACTGTGAGCAGGACGCACCCCACTAGCTTGCAGGTTTAGCTGAACACTGTGAGGTGGACGCACCCCACTAACTTGTAGGTTTAGCAGAACACTGTGAGCAGGACGCACTGCACTAACTGTAAATAGTCTAGCTGCCTGACTGTGGTACTAATAGGATCAAAAGAACACCAGCAATTTTCTTCAGGTAGCTGTATTTACTGTAACAAGACAAGCCTGCCTGTCAGTAAGAAGATAACAGAAACGGATCTAGCTGAACACTGTGAGCAGGACGCACCCCACTAGCTTGTAGGTTTAGCTGAACACTGTGAGGTGGACGCACCCCACTAACTTGTAGGTTTAGCTGAAAACTGTGAGGTGGACGCACCCCACTAACTTGTAGGTTTAGCAGAACACTTTGAGCAGGATGCACTGCACTAACTGTAAATAGTCTAGCTGCCTGACTGTGGTACTAATAGGATCAAAAGAACACCAGCAATTTTCTTCAGGTAGCTGTATTTACTGTAACAAGACAAGCCTGCCTGTCAGTAAGAAGATAACAGAAACGGATCTAGCTGAACACTGTGAGCAGGACGCACCCCACTAGCTTGTAGGTTTAGCTGAACACTGTGAGGTGGACGCACCCCACTAACTTGTAGGTTTAGCTGAACACTGTGAGCAGGACGCACCCCACTAACTTTAGGTTTAGCAGAACACTGTGATCAGGACGCACTGCACTAACTGTAAATAGTCTAGCTGCCTGACTGTGGTACTAATAGGATCAAAAGAACAGCAGAAATTTTCTTCAGGTAGCTGTATTTACTGTAACAAGACAAGCCTGCCTGTCAGTAAGAAGATAACAGAAACGGATCTAGCTGAACACTGTGAGCAGGACACACCCCACTAACTTGTAGTTTTAGCTGAACACTGTGAGCAGGACGCTCTGCACTAAATGTAAATAGTCTAGCTGCCTGACTGTGGTACTAATAGGATCAAAAGAACACCAGTCATTTTCTTCAAAATACTGTAACAAGACAAGCCTGCCTGTCAGTAGGAATATAACAGGAACGGATCTAGCTGAACACTGTGAGCAGGACGCACTGCACTAAATGTAAATAGTCTAGAAGATAACAGGAACGGATCTAGCTAAACTGAATACAGTGTATATATATATATATATGCAACACCTGGGATGCATATATATACTTTAAGTGCAGCTAACTGACTGACTGTCCTGCCTAATCTAGCTAACTCAAATGAAATGACACTGTCTCTCTCTCTCTCTAAGCACACCGGAACACACTGCACAGGGCCGCCGTGCAGGCGGCCTTATATAGTGTGGGGCGTGTACTAAATCCCCTGAGCCATAATTGGCCAAAGCCTCCTTGGCTTTGGCCAATTACGGTTCTCTGTTAAGGCGGCGCTGTGATTGGCCAAGCATGCGGGTCATAGTGCATGCTTGGCCAATCATCAGCAAGCAATGCACTGCGATGCCGCAGTGAATTATGGGCCGTGACGCGCCACACGAATTTGGCGCGAACGGCCCATATCATTCGCAATTCGACGAACGATCGAACAGCCGATGTTCGAGTCGAACATGGGTTCGACTCGAACACGAAGCTCATCCCTACTCGTAGCTTTAGGTCTTAAGACCCGCATGCTAACACACATAATGGCTTTATATTCTCGCCCCTCCGCGGCGGTGAGAGTCAATGGCCACTTGTCAGACGCCTTCTCTATCAGCAATGGCACACGCCAGGGGTGTCCTCTTTCGCCCCTGATCTATATCATGACCCTGGAACCCTTTCTTAATAGGCTGAGAAGCAACCCTGATATTCAGGGAGTGATAGTGAAAGACAGAGAGTTTAAGGTAGCGGCCTTTGCGGACGATATTGTACTAACAGCACTACCTTACCGAACCTCCTCAAAGATATAGAATTTTTTGCCAGCATATCAAATTTAAAAATCAATTACACAAAATCGCAGGCCTTAAATGTCTCCCTTCCCCCACAAGAGGTAACTCATTGTCAAGAGTCTTTCCCCTTCCGATGGGAAAAAGAGGCAATCACCTATCTTGGTGTCCAAATCCCTACCCTCCTTTCCGATCTATTCTCGAAAAACTTCCAAACAGCCCTTCTCAAGGTCCAGCAACACCTGAAGGACTGGATGGGTCCTCATGGGTCTAAACGTGTCTTGGTTTGGACGGGCAGCCCTGATCAAAATGATCGTCTTACCATGCTTACTGTATCTGATACAAACTGTGCCAATTCTCTTGCCACCCTGCTTCTTTGCATCCTACCGGAAGGCTTGTTCGGCTTTCCTTTGGAAAGACTCCCCACCCCGTATTAAAATCTCACGCCTTACATTACCTAAAGCCAAAGGTGGCATTGGATTGCCGGACTTACACCTGTACTATTTAGCATGCCATCTCACAAGAATCGCAGATTAGAATATACATGCCTTGAATAAGGCATGGATATTTCTTGAAAACGCCTTTGCCCCGGGACATTTGCATCTGGTCCCCTGGCTGTCTCCCAAACACTGGCCACAGTCTCTCTTATCCCATCAACCCCTCCCTCCTAGCATTTAAAAAGGCTACACGGAACCGGAAATTTGACCCACTTCACTACCACTGACCGATATCGCTCTTATGCTCTCTAGGGCTGTACGATTATGGATCCTGCACTAACCCAAAAGGATCGGGGGGTGGTGATCGGGGGCGGGGGTGGACCCACATGTGAAATCCCAAAGGCTGCTCCCTCCCCCTCTGCTACCCCGTTCTTTATCTCCCCCCTATGCTCCCCTCCACCTGATAACCCTGTACTGTATCCCCCCTATCCCCTTCCCACAAATCTTCACACTATGACTTTTCCTCCTCTCTTTCATCCGGGTGAATTCCACAATTTCTTACAACAGGAATGGCCCCACGAGGAGGTGCTAGCCCTTCACTTTTTCTCTAGCGGAACCCCCACTTCCCTGGAAAAACTGAGAACTATCTCCAAAAATGCCTCTTTCTCCTCTGTCAGAAAAGGATTGGAACACCATCTCCTTCCTACAGACAACTAAGACATTTTTTTGCAACACAAACTCACCAAACAAATTGGACAAGACCACTCACACCTTTTGAGTCTCTGTGCCACAGCAAAACACCACAAAGACATTTAATATCTCTACTGTATACCCTTCGTTCAGAAATGCCCACCCATGTTCCTGCTCCTTCACAAGCCTCATGGAATAGGGACCTGCAATCCCCTCTGTCAGAAAAGGATTGGAACACCATCTATGACTATGCTCACAAAGGTTCACTGAATGTAGCCATCCAGGAGAATGGCTATAAAGTGGTCACTAGATGGTACAGGACTCCCTCAAGCCTCCACAAATTTTCCCCCAACATTCCTAACACCTGCTGGAGATGCGGGTTAAAGAAAGGCACTATGTTTCATATATGGTGGGACTGTGAGAAAATTCAACCCTTCTGGAAAGAGGTCCATGATCTTATCACACTCAAAAAGGGTATATTTTAAGTCCCTGGCCATGCATATGGTGAATGCAGCTAGACTATGTATCCCCAACCACTGGCGCTCCCCATGCGCAACAACGATCAGGGAATGGCTTGGGAGAATATCCAAGACATGGAGGAACTGATCCATATCTCCCAGGACAGAATGCATAAATTTCCATTCACTTGGGCATGCTGGACCCACTTCACTACCACTGACCGATATCGCTCTTATGCTCTTTAGGGTTGTACGATTATGGATCCTGTACAAACCCAAAAGGATCCGGGGGTGGTGATCGGGGGCGGGGGCGGACCCACATGTGAAATCCCAAAGGCTGCTCCCTCCCCCTCTGCTACCCCGTTCTTTATCTCCCCCCTATGCTCCCCTCCACCTGATAACCCTGTACTGTATCCCCCTATCCCCTTCCCACAAATCTTCACACTATGACTTTTCCTCCTCTCTTTCATCTTTCTAGAACCTGCCTCTCTGTCCTTGCTATCCCCCCCTTATTAAGGTTGTTACATTTTTAGATAGGAAGTTGATCTCCTATACCCTTTATTAGTTATGGAATTTGCAGGATACATACCACTCTAGGATTCATTCGGGACCAAATGTTATAAGCACTCTCTTAACCTCTAGTAATCTGAGGGGGGAGAGGGGAGGAGACGAAGAGTGAAACAAGACCCTTTGCCCGCTTACGCCAATTGTGGGCCACATATTCTGTTCCTGTTCGTTTCCTACTAACATTTTCTTCCATGATGTATCCTATAAATAATAAATAACGCTAACAGTTTAAATGTGTTACACACTGTAAGATTACTGTATGGCAAATGTCTTTTTTCATTTTTGTATATGTTACTTGTTATATATTAAATAAAAATTTCTTGTGGAAAAAAGTAATGTCCTGCACACAAACGAGAGGCATTACCAAACTTTTTGGTAAAATATAAAATATGAGGTTGTTCCGAGTAAATAGAAACCCAACATGTAAATCCTTAAAATTGTGCATGCCAGTGAAAAGGTAAATGTAATGCCGGCCATCAGAAACAGAAATACTATATTATGTTATTATGGTGCAGGACAGGAAGTGAGGGAAAATCTCTCTAATGGAGCTCTGGACAGTGGCTGTCCAAAAGAAAAAGGTTTTGGTTGGACATGCATTTTAAGGCACCACAATAACATTATATAGTTTTTCTGTGAGGGGAATCTATTTTATGGAGCACCAGATAGCAGTAAAAACCTGACAGGGATTCTTTATCCTTCCCCACTCTATTCAAAAGTGAAAAAAAGGTATGGAGTCATTAAGGGCCAAAGTCATTGAAGGTCCCATTCACACTTTTGCATTGTGGTAAAAATGGTCACCTTAAAAGATAACAATGCATGGCAAAGCACCTTCTCTATGGGCAGTGCAATGCAGTGTTATTCATTGTGAATTGCCCCCCAATGCATTGTACAGTAGCTCCCAACACATCTCTAGGCACCATAATACACATAGCATGCACTGTGGTGTGCTGCCTTATTATAAAAAAAAAAAACATATTATGTGTTTTTTCATCCATTCTGGTACATTGACAGCTATTCATAATGAATAAATGTGACCATTAATACTCGGCAATGTAACACCCAAATGTGAATGGGCCATACGTGATTTTCATAATTTGTGTAAAAAAAGTTTTCATTTTTTTCCCGCATTTTCAAAAAACTTGTGGAAAAAAAGACATGGTCAAAAGACTTATTATGCTTCATAGAATAAACATTAGGGTGTTTCTTTTGAAAATGTGGTCATTTTGTGGGTGTTTCCTTTGTTCTGGTGCTCCAGGGCCTTCAAAAATGTGGTAGGTAGTCAGGAAACAAAATGTGTCATTTATGCCTTTACAATGCCTGATTGTACTCCCTGCATGTGGGGCCTCTGTATGTGGCCAGGCTGTGGAAAATCTTACACATGTGGTATCGCCATACTCAGGGAGTAGCAGAATGTGTTTTGGGGTGTCGTTGCAAGTATGCATATGCTGTGTGAGAAATAACTTGTTAATATGACAATTTTGTAGAAAAAAGTTCCAAACAATTGTGGGCAAAAAATTGCAACTTCAAAAAACTCTATGCCTCTTACTAAATACCTTGGACTGTCATTTTTACAAAAAGGGGTATTTGTACTGTCCTAAAATTTTAGGGTCTCAAGAATTGAAATAGGCAGTCAATACATCAGGATTAATCAATTTTCAGTGATGCGTAGCATAGCTTGTAGACACTATAACTTTCACACAAACCAATTATCATACACTTATCAGGATTTTTTTTACCAAAGACATGTAGCAGAATACATTCTGGACTGAATTTATGATGAGATTTGATTTAGGTAGAAATTATTGTTTTTTTTTTTTTTTTTTTTTTAAATGTTTGCTCTGATTTCACTTATATCACAACAAATAAAAAACACAGTGGTGAATAAATACCACCAAAGAAAGCTCTATTTGTGTGAAAACAATGAAATGTCATTTGGGTAGTGTAGCATGACTGAGTAATTGTCATTCAAAGTGTGACAGTGCTGAAAGCTGAAAATTGGTCTGGGTAGGAAGGGTGTGAGTGTGTCCAGTATTGAGGTGGTAAAATTACTAACTATTCTACATCCTGAACCCTGAAAAGCTGATAAATTAAAAACATCCAAAAAAACCTTCAGTTAGCAATGAAGCCATCTGCTGGTTTGGGTAAACTCGCAACCATGGGAGCATTCTTTGGATTTTCATTGGTGTTATTGATTTGTTGAAAGTTGTCTTTCTGCAGCTTACGAAAGCACTTTTGAATTTGGATGAGACCCAGAGCAAAAGCATTTAACCATTTACACTGGCTGTCGTTAAATTCAAAACACAACCCTTTTTATATACATTGCCTGAAGCATTTACATTAGTTATATTGGTTTGATGAACAAAAGGTTGTTTCTGTGGTAAAAATACATTTAACCAAAGGCTGACATCCTTAGAACCCCACTAAAGAGATGGATGAACAGCTAATTTCTGGCAAAAAGCCTCATCATATGCTAACCATGAGAAACCACTAAAACTCCTGTAAACTTCAAGGATTATATCATATATAAATGCAGTGTAACAGATTGAATGAGTCCTGAACATTATCACACATATCTCCTAAAGACACAGCTCTGTAGATCAGATTGGAAGCTTTACACTTCATATTTCACTTACGCTGAACACATGAGATTTTTAAAAAGACTTCCCTTCTGACTCCAACATGACACTACAGAATGTACAGAGAATATCCCTCCTATAATGATGTCTCCATCCTGAGAATACTTGTACTCAAATGTATAATTCTTCATAGTCATATCACAGTAGTGAGCAGAGTTCTGGGTGTCAGATGTGCAGGGGGTCACACACAAAGACAACAACCACAATATTCTAAGTGTATATCTGAAGACAACATGGCCGAGTCTCTGATAGACTCCAAAGAGTTCTTCCTCTTCTCTCACCTCATTATCACTGACATCAGCCCAGGATCCTGACACTGACTTCATGGCTCAGCTGAAGGCTGTGAGAGTGTCAGGTTTATAAAGAATAATTCTGTTATTTATTACTAGATAGACTGGAATATGAATCTGCTTATAGAGTAGGTGAAAAAGGCCAAACCTAAAATACACAGAATCCATCTTTTTCTGCACTGTAGAAAGTGAAGGTTATAAAAATACTATTATCACATATTGTACATGAAACAGTATAAATGAGAAGTTTGATGGCCAGGAATGTCATGTTTATTATTAATATTCATAATATTATTATGATGATTATTATTATATAAATACTGGTGTAGGGATAAGGTTTGGCAGCTACCATAGATTTGTGGTTAATCCCCGGGATTCATAAAGTTTGCAGGTTCACCGTCAAAATAGAGACCGACCTCAAATGCAGTACACAAGGAATGGATGAAGGAATGGATGACCTAACGATGGACGGGTGGACTCACAGCAGCTTTATCGTCAGTGTTGTTAGGGACAGCTGTGTAGGGAGAGATTATTATTTTTTATGTTTTCTTCTGTGCATGTCCCCCATGGCAGTGCACAAATCAGAACATAAATGTGATGCTGCCAATCTGTTCTTTAAACTGACTTTTCTTCAAAGACTGCCATTGAATCATTTGAAAGACTAAGTGCAAGAACAATGTGCACCTAAACCACTGCCCATCATTCACCAACCCGACTATGCCAAATGATAAGATAAAAGTTAGGCATATACCAGTTAGGCCTATTATCCCTTAATAAAAAACTGTCCTGCTGCTGGACAATTTTACATTGCTGTTTGCTGTGTGGTATTCTAAAGCCTAATGAGAATTTGAGAACTTGAAATCACTATAGACCTTTACATGTGAAGCGAGCCAAGGTCTCTATATTGATATCTGGCTGTTTGTGTCTTCTACTAATTCTGTGAAATAGCAGAAGGTATTGTAGACCTGTTATTGTTTGATATCACACTGTGTAGTGGGACAGGGAAAGGTCTACAAGTTGAACTTTTCTGCTGAAGATGCAGATGGATGTACCAATGACAAAATAGAAAATCTCTCCCTATACAGACTGTCCCTAATAACTCTGACATGACAATATGACTTCCATAAGGCCTCCCTTATATAAGAAGAGGTCTGGATTAGCCATTCCTTTACATTATTGGCTCTTGTGACTCAGATGACTAGGGGCAATAAGTTTGCACTGCATTATAGGTTGCACCTTATTTCTGTTGGTGAACCTGCAAACTTATCAGCCAAAGGTCTAAGATTTGCAAACTTTGTAAATGCCGGGGAATTGCTTCAAATTTAAAGACAAACTTCACCCCTATTAACCTGTGATTTCATGAAACACTGCAGACACACAGGTATATGGTCAAAAGAGAAATAAATTCTCTCCTCTTCTTTGAAGCCCAGAACCCATTACGAAATGATAATGAGATTTTTACATTTCAATAATAATGCCCAGTGTCTCCCTCAAATCATCCTGATTATGAACAAATATTCAAAATGTGGCCCCTAATCAATTTCTTTTGCTCTCTCTGCAAGCAAATGTTTACTCCTGATATAAATATTTGTGTGGATGAATCACTAGTCCACTTCACTGGAAGACTTGGCATCAAACAATACCTCCCTAGCAAATGAGCCAAATATGGGGTAAAATTTTACAAGACATGTGACAGGGTCAGGGGCTATGATTTCCAAATTTATGAGGAAATGGACAATCAGATAAACCCCCCTGGATACCCTACCTATAAGGGGACAAGTGGCAAAATTGTCTGGTGACTGAGAGAACCGCTGTTCAGGAAAGGTTGCCACCTATATGTAGATAATTTCTACACAAGTCTCCCACTATTTCGCCATCTCTACCCGAAGAAGACTGTGGCCTGTGGGACATCACGGACCAACTGCAAGGTCTTCCCACAGAGATTGGTCACCACAAAATTGAAATGGGGGGAAAAAGCCAGTATGCGGAATGAAGAGGTACTAGCCCTAAAGTAGAGAGATAAAAGATATATTCTTTCTGCAATACATGATGACATTTCGGTGGAACTTCAGACAAGACAAGGTCCTGTCCAGAAGTCAAAATGTGTACAGGAATAGAACCTATTCATGGGGGGTGGATATGAATGACCAGCTGATGCAGCCCTACTTGGCCACCAGGAGAACCCTGTTTTTGTATATGAAAGTCTGCATTTACTTGTTTCAACTAGCCTTGTACAATTCATATGTTGTATATTCATATAATTTCAAGAGGAAGTTATTGCAGCCCTTCTCCATCCTCATGGCCATGCCCCTGAACAAATTTGCTCCGATACATTAGCCAGAATTCATGAACGACACTTCCCCGATATCCTCCCTCTTACCCAAACAGGCCGCAAACCCCCAACTAAAATGTTGTGTATGTTCAAGTAAAGGCATTCGGCCTGATACCCGATACTACTTTCCCCAATGTCCCTCCCAGCTAGGCCTCTGTATTGGAGAGTACTATCGGATCTATCACTTCACTACACTATTAGTGAAGTATATGTGAAGTGAAGATATTTTTCCAGTTTCCACTATCCGCTATTTCTGTGTATGACCCGGACTGTTTATCAACTATGCCTCTGCCATCCATGTTTCTGCCTCCCATGTGAATTAACCTCTGCCTGTTAAATGACCATGCATTTTGCTTGCCTCCTGAACTGATTTTTTGCCCTGACACTGTATTAGTGGGATTGAAGACAGCACAGGAGTCTCACATATGTAAGGGGCTCCAGAATAGATTTTGCGAGTGGAGAAAACTTTTTTGGCTTTCTCCAGGTTTTTGTTTTCTCAGATTAGGGTCTGGAGACTCAGAGGCTTTGAAGATATTTGGGTGGGAAGAAGACTCTATCCCTGTCCTCGGGTCTTTCCTGATCAAGGTCCTAAGCCTTGTAGTTCTGCCTGCTGCCACCTGAATTGGCCATGCCTCTGCCTGCTGCCACCTGAACTGGCCATGCCTCTACCTGCCACCTGAACTGGCCATGCCTTGGCCTGCCCCCTGAACTGCTTGCTTATGGACCATGTTCTTGCCTCCTGCCAGGACCAATACTTTGGCATATCTCTGCCTGCTGCCTTGACAATTCTTTTGACTGTCTGGACCAATGCTTTGCATGTGCTGGGACAGTTTCCTGACTGCTAAAACCACAGGTATTTTTTTTTACCCTTTTCTCAGCAGAATGTATTTTGGCATGTAATTCTTGGTATATACATGCTATGTGTTAGAAGCCTGAAGGTGCTACTTGGAACTTGGGTCTACGTGGCCAGGCTGTGGAAAAGTCTCACACACGTGGTATCGCCATACTCAGAAGGAGTAGCAGAATGTATTTTAGGGTGTCATTTTTGCTATTTCCATGCTGTGTGTTTGAAATATTTAAAAAACTGACAAAAAGTAATTACCTTTTGCAGAAGCTGCCCCATCAAACTGCCCCATCAAAACTGCCCCATCAAAATTACCCCATCATATTGCCCCCATCAAAATTGCCCTATTAAACTGCCACCATCAAAATTGCCCCATCAAAACGGCCCCATCATATTTCCCCTATCGAAACTGCCTCATCAAACTTGCCTCCATCAAACTGCCCCCATCAAAATTGCCCCATCATACTGCCACAATCAAAATTGCCCAATCAAAACTGCCCCATCCTATTGCCCCATCAAAACTACCCCATCCTATTGCCCCCATCAAAATTGCCCCATCAAAACTGCCCCAACATATTGCCCCATCATACTGCCCCCATCAAAATTGCCCCATCAAAACTGCTCCCCATCAAAACTGACCCATCATACTGCCCCATCCAAACTGCCAAACTGTCCCCATCAAAATTGCCCCATCCCATTGCCACCATCAAAATTGCCCCACCAAAGATGGAGTAAAAAATATAAATACATTTTATTTATACAAAAAATACACAATACAATATAAATGTACAAAAATCACCTAAAACCAATAAAATGAAACATCTGAGCATAGAATGGGACAGCCACTACACTTGGAATGCACCGTAGATCAAGACTGGAGGTCAGGCTGGTGGGGTGTGTAGGCCAAGATACCCAACATGTTTCGGAAAGCAAAAGAGGGATTTTTTGACATATATAATTCCTTCTTCAGGGGTTACAAGAAGGCGTACTGTTCCATTTCTATTGGGAAAGAGGGAGGGGGTAAGTAGATCAATATTGGAATAATACATATCTGGTATAGCAACAATATGGTACATGTAATGGATGAAATACGGGTATCCTGTACTTACAGATCTGTGTTTAAATTCAATAGTGCAAGTCAGTAAAGGAAACGTCAGGCCCTGGAAATTGCTGAGCTGCACCTCACAAATTCATTCATATAATTCGGGATGTTTGAAAATTCAATCTCATATAGCTGGAGTGCAAGCTTAAAACAATTGCAAATGGATAAGAGGGAACATGTCCGGTAGATGCCCTGAAGCAATCCAACAAAGCTCACGGGGATATCTCCTAACTAATGGAGGCGGATGTCTGCTAGAAATATATAATATATGTATGAAGAAAAAGGTAATATGGCTGTATGCTAATAGTCCTCCACTGGGTCAGGTGAACATGAGTTAGTCACGACCCACAAGCAGGACAGTACAAAAAACAAGTGTAAAAACGATAAGAGCTGAAAGATAAGCAGTCTCCATTACCTGTGATAAAGATATCATATCTCATTCACAGAGATCACTGGTGTTTCCTGGCTGTGCAGCAATTAATGATCGTACTGATAGACATATATACGCTTAGGGATCAAGGATAAGCCAATAGGAGCTCTAAAAGTGTTGCGATCATGAAGGGGAGGAGGCACAGGTGCCGGGCATCATCACTGATGCTTCTCCGGATCACCTGTGACTCGATACTAGTCTTTGTTACCGTCTCCGATGGGAATCCCCTGGTCCATGCGGCGTCCGGCATCACCGCGTCTAGCAC